>NC_061122.1:107008301-107185923 GCF_002878395.1 Capsicum annuum | reverse complement strand
TATATATATATATATATATATATATATATACATATGCATATATATATGTATGTATGTATATATGTATGTATATATTTGTTTCTTCCTATTCTTCACGAGAACCTAATCTTTTTTCTTTCTTTGGTTGCCTATTTTGGGATCGTTAAATTTCTTAATACTTTTACAAAATTTATCAAGAAATCAAACTCAATTCAATATATTGTTCACGTAATGAACAAGAACAAGATCAAATGATTTCAATTTCATCAAATTAACCCAATGATTTCTTCTATACTATTTGGGCTCCACCATTTTATCAATTTCTTCTTTCTTTTGTTCTCTATATTACTCACTAATGAGGCCCATAATTTTTTGTTGATATATGAAAAATAAGGAAAAATTTATGAGTTAATAACTTAAATGCTCACTCAACTTTGAATTTTTATTACAGAAAGTCACTTAACTTTGGACTTTACTAAAAAACCACTCAACTCATTTAGTTATTTTTTAAAACTAAATTTTGCTTATGTGAAATTCCTTTTTAATAACAAAATTTTAAAAAATACAAATTATTCATTTAATGACCCTTTCCTTCATTTTCCTTAATTATCTTTACCACCTCTTTCTCATATTTTGCTTCTCCGTCTCGCTTGCTTAACGTAACAAGCATTTCAAATTTTTTAGTTAATCTAGTTAAGTTGGTACCACTTTCCCCTTCACACAACTGATAATGTTTTCAGGAACCATGATCTCCACAGTAGTATTAGTCATAATGACAGATCTGCTTCCACTGCAAGTAATAAAAAAATACAGCAAGTTGATGAATACAACCGAGATATTTTTGCTTGGGATTAGAGATAATATTATGTATTATTTCTTTATATCTATAATTACCATTATTAGTAAACATGGCTTATTGCAAACATTTATGTAATGGCTTAGTGCAAACATTTATGGAACATTTACGAAAATTGCACAAAGCTAGTGCGTGAAAACATAATTACAAACCTCCTTAATAAAATGGAATAAAAATGATTTAAACACTTTTTACATTTAAAAAGCGAGAAGGAGAAGCAAAATATGAGAAAGAGGTGGTAAAGAAAATCTAGGGGAATGAAGGAAAGGATAAAAGGGCCATTGAATGAATATTTTATATTATTTTTTTAAAAATGAAAATTCCACTTAAGCATAATTTAGTTTAAAAAATAATTGATTGAGTTGAGTGTCTTTCTAAGTAAAACATCTAAAGTTGAGTTACTTTCTTAGTAAAGTCCAAAGTTAAGTGACTTTTAAAAGTCCATAGCTTAATGACCATTTAAGTTATTAACTCAGAAGTTTATCTCTTCTTCGAGTGACTCGCCATCTACAAGAATCTATCAGTGATCAAAGAACAAGAGTCCAACTCCAAAATCTCATATAGATACATAAGATTGATCCTCGAGTATAGGTCTTAGATATTGTTTCACCTCTGTCTCGCTCTCACACATAAAGATACTTTCATTTTTTTGTGCAATTTTATTTTAAATTTGTGATTTTTTGAAAAGATTTGGTAAATTTCACTCGACCTTTATGTTCTTAACAAGAAACACCGTAAAATATTTTAATATTTTTGTGGGTGATGGAAGAAATGAATCTAGATTATTATAGAGCGATATTGGGTTTGATGGTGAAAGGATTCTTGTCACAACCTAAATCACGTTGTGAGTGTCTCTCACACTAATTCTCTGGTGGGAGAATCATCCAACCCAAATAACCACTACCAACACTTGGTCATTTTCTATACAAAAGAAGGCGATTCTATACTAATAATCAATATTCAAAGTAGTTCTAAACTGAAACAATATGGAATAATATGAAAACATCTAAAACGCCCCCAAAATGAAGGTAATTGTACCAAATATCTAAATAAAATAATCTATGGGTACAATCCAAAAAACTATCATTAACTAAATTGTTCGGCGTCTAAAACAAATGGATAAGAACATAGTGGAAGAAGGTTCATGACTGTTCAAAAGATGATGCTCTCTTATGTATGAGAATTCGGTCGCTGTCTATACATGAGGTCTCGTTTAAGCCGCTGGAATATGTTGTACACTCAACAAAAAGAAAAATACAGGAAATTATCATTAAAAAACCACTATGTACTGGTAGAGTCATAGGCCAACTCGACTTAATGATGTGAACACTTAAAACAATAATTTGTAAACAAGAAGTAACCATGTAATATTAGCAAATTTCGTTCACTTACTCTTTCCTTCATATATTTGAGCAAGAAATCAAGGAATGAAGGAAAGCATATTACTAATACAAATATTCAACGCAAGTCCACTACCATGACTCAAAACAAAAAACTCACCCTTGTCATAATTACCACTTTATTGAACTTCAACATATTAACTCAGTTCAAGTATATCAATAGTCAGGCCATTCATGGATTCATATAACAACAACAATATAACTTGGTTCAAAAATAACAAACAACAATATAATTCTATTCACTCATAGAACCATCAAACTTTCCAATACTATGTACAGACATGCTAAAGGATCTTATATATACCCACTATCCATGACTTGCAAGGAACGAGCTTCGTCATGTACCAAATATATCAGACAATTAGTGTCTGCCACCCTTATCCAAATAAAGTGTTTTACTAATTCCAACATTCCCACCCTTATACTCCCTAAAATCCATCATAAGGATTAATCGTTACAGATTTATCTCATAATAAATACAATCATATAATGAGATAATTCACTCATAATTGCACTTTAAAATAAGCAACTTTTACATAATATCATTTCAGTGATCAAACAACTTGTAAAATTATCCAACAAGTCAACATTCAATAGAATGTATTGCTACAAGTAGACAAATAGGTAGTTAACATGCACACATAAACCAAATTGAGTTTTAACTCCCAGTCAACCATCATCTACCTCAATCCAAGTTTCACAATGCTCTAACAAACTTGAGCCTTGTTCTTTCTTACAACTTTGATTTGATTACGGTATAAAACAATGTAATAAGAATTAATCAAACAATGCTCTAACAATTTTAAGGATTACAACCTAATCTCATAACCCAGGACAAAATTTATGAACCATTTTCTCATTCTAGGATTTTTCTATCTTCATTCCACTATAACTCAATCAAATTCACAATTATAGTATTATTTGGAGATACTCTTGCTTCTATTATTGTTTCTTATTTTGCTACTACCTTGTGTTTCTTGCTCTTATATTATGTGTTTTCTTATGTTGTTTGGTCTCGCCAGAGGTCTATCAGTGACAACCCTTCTACATCACCTCTGAGGTAGTGGTGTGGACCCTCCCTAGACCCACGATGTGGGGTCTATCAGAAATAGCCTCTCTATATCACCTCTAAGGTAGTGATATAGGTTGAATACATTCTATCCTCCCAAGACCCCATGATGTAGGAATATACTAAATGTGTTGTTACTGTTGTAAATTCACAATTACAAGAATAAATTATATTATGTAATCAAAACATATCTATCCTTGACCAAAATACAAGAATTACACCCTGTTTTCACTACTTTACACTAGAAAATCAACTTAGAATAAGTTAATTCCTCCACCATGATCAAAACCTAGAGTTCCTAGGGATTAATTAATGAAAAAACTAGTTTAATGGATAATTAACTTAGCTCAACGGAGAAATTTGGGTGGAAACTAATGGAATTTACCTTTTTTACACTAACCTGGCTTTGAACGAGTTTGAAATAAAAAATATGTTTTTAGTCCAAAAACTGGTTTTTACTGTGCATATTCTGCTATAGCGGTCTAATTTCTGCTACAGTGGCCTCACTATAGTGGAATTTGTTAGGATATACTATTAACCATGTAGTTCACATTATAGCATTATATTTTCATCTCATGTAAAGATAATTTATTATATTATTGAGATCTTTATTTAAATAGATCATTGTGCTAACATGTGTGTCCTTTACTTATATAGTACATAATTTTGTGTATGGAATATTTTAACTCATGCACGAAAGATTAAAATTGTCGGTTCTTATAAGTAATAAATTAGTGTTCATAATCAAAGACGAGGTAGAACAAACATCTTGATGATTGTAGAACGAGATTAAATATAATTTGATCTTAATTATAGTAAAGGTAATATTCCAACTTCTTATGCTAGTACATTTCGTATGTATTGAACTGACTAATTAGAGATATTTATTTATATTCTGAATATTAATAAATGATTTTTCTAGTCCATTACATGTACTTATACTCTTAATCTTGATATAATTATTATGATCTATGTGGTTTGATTTGTCATTTTAATCTATTAAAAGGTGAGACTCTTTTATGAGTCAATATATTCCTAATAGGTTGGATGATGACAAATTACTTAGTGAAATATTAATTAGTTGATAGAACCATGTCTTGGACTTGAGATAGAAGACACCCTTTATGGTTGCTTAGAAGTTTTCACGTGAAAATCCTCCAAGTGAATTTTATATCCATCATGTGAAATAAGTTGAGCATTATAAATAAAGGATTAAGTCAATCAATAAGTTAAATTTTTCAAAAAATTAAATTTAATTGATTAGTGTCAGTAATTCTAACATGGGAAGTTAAATAAGATGTAATGGTAGATTCGAAGTTAAATCGAAGAGTGAAATTATATATTTTTAGTGGAATAATTTGTAATTTACTATGATATGAGAATTCATTCATTACCGAATTAATATCATAATTGGAAGCCTCACTTAATAAAATTGCGGTCCCTGCTATACCCAATTAACTAATCAATTTTGGAAAGAGAAAGGAACTTACTAGAAGAAGTAATATTATTTACTGGTCTTCTATAAGGAATAGGACATCTTTTGACTTTAAATAAAAAAAATTCTTTGTAATATAAAATTTTTTTGCTCGTTGAGTGTCTTTTAAGGACAAAAAACATTTTGGACAATTGAAAAGGCAAAAATGTTTGCCTCTTGCTTTTTCCTTCTTTAAAAGAAACAGTAATAAATAGGGGTTTTGTTCAGAAGATGATGATCTTTATTTTAATACAAAAATACTTGCCCACACAAGTTTGATAAGCAAAGGTTAAATCAGGCAGTAGTAGAAGGCAACAGACTTGGCAAAAAAAGCTTTGAACAAACTGTGTGAAAGCTTCAAGAGGTAAGTTTTCTGATTTTCATTTTGATTACGTTATCTAGATGTTATGTAAGTTATATTGATCCTGTATAATTGTTGCTTCCATTGTGTATGTTCTAACAATTGGTATCAATAGTGTGCTTACATATGCTAGATAGTGTAAAAAGAAATTACATGATTGGTTTACATATTTTTGACAATCACTATAAATATCATGTTGTTGATGGTCAGTTTTCTTGTTATGGTTGATGTTAATTCTTTCTGGAATCTAAGCTTATCATCAAGAAACCAGAAAATATAAAATGAATTTAACATATTTTGCTTAGTTTTGTGAAATTTATTTTTTGGATTAAGGGTAAAATTATGATGAGTTTCGACTAAACCCAACCATAGTCGTTACTCATTGTATAAACAGTAGTAGTAAGGCCAAGGGGTGCAGGTATCCCTGCTGACTCTCACAACAGCTCAACCAATAATTGTCGATCTGGTCGGTTTTAGAGTTTTTCAAATTTTTTTAATAACTTCGAATAACCTAAAATTTGGTACGTTCATTGGAAATGATCCACTGAATAATACTCACATATATGTCGCGACCTAAAATATTTTTTGGCCATTTAGGATCATTTTGATAGGTTTTTGGGCGTTTTTAGTTTTTCAAAAGAAAATAAAATTCTAAAAAATTTATTTTTTGCAAACCAGTGGTCATAGGGATCATTCCTTATGATTTCCAGTGGTTTATAATAGTAAATAATATGAGTTTATATGTTGGCGTAGATCATCTTTCCCATCGGATAAATTTGTATAGTGTAATATGCTTTTTAGTCTCTTGTTTTTGATGACTTGTATTAACTTTCCAACTAAGTTACATGTTGGTTCAATGGTACAGAGACTTATGAAATGTGATATTTATCTATCTTAAATCAACAGTTGACTCTCTAACTGAGTTGATTCTATTTTATTTAAGAGATAAAATATCGTACATTACATGTATATTTACTTAAATGGTTAGAATTCCCTAATGATTCTAACTATTTATATGCATGGTCATATGTGTGATGTGTTTTTAAGAATTCTATTATTCCGTAGTATGTCTAAATAACTATTTTTAATTTGATTATATAACAGATTAACCATGTCTTCATTCAATCCCTTAACCTCTATCCTAAATCAAAATAAACTACAAGGCCCTAACTACGTGGACTGGAAATGTAATTTAGATATTGTTCTTAATGCTGAGGGCTTAAATTTATGCTAGTTGAGAAATGTCCTGTTAAGTCGGTTGAACTGACTGATGATGAGACTAAAGCCTACAATAAGTGGGTTAAGGCTGATGAGATAATAAGATGCTACGTTCTTGCCTCCATGGCAAATGTGTTGCAACATCAACATCAATCCATGACTATTGCTTACGATATGCTTGAATCTCTCAAAGAGATATTCAGTGAGCAAAATTTTTCTACAAAGCAGACGACCATGAAAGCCCTTTTGACCACAAAAATGGTTGAAAAAACTTCGATGAGGTAACATGTTCTTAAAATGATGAGTTTGTTGAATGAGATGAAAATTCTTAGTCCAGTTATTGATAAGGAATCTCAGGGTGAGATGGTCCTACACACTCTACTGGAAAGTTTTCAGCAGTTTCGCTTGAATTATAACATAAATAAGATGGACTTATCTCTTGCAAAACTGTTGAATAAGCTGCAAACGACTGAATCTATCGTTAAGCAACAAGCTCCTCCTGAGGCATTGATAGTTGACAAACCTTCATCTTCGACTTCTAATTCGAAAGGCAAAAAGAAAAATAAGAAGAAGTCCCGTAAGGTTCCAACTGCTAATGGTGATATGACTAATCCTAAGGGCAAATGCTATCACTGCAAACAACCTGGTCATTTTAAGAAATAGTGTCCCGGCTACATAGCAAAGATGCAGAAACAAGGTACATATTTTTCATGTTGTTGAAATATTTTTAGCGGTTGTTTCTACCCAATTTTGGGCTATAGATTTGGGAGCCACTAATCATATCAGCACTGCATTGTAGGGGTTTTAGAAAACACGACGCCTAAGTGAAAATGAACTGAATGTGTTTCAAGCAAATGGGGAACCAACACCATCCTTCGCTATAGGAAATATTTCCATTTCGTTTAGTAGTTTTAGAGTTTTGACTTTAGATAATGTTCTTTACGTACCTTCTATAAGAAGGAATTTAATTTCAGTTTCAAGAATAAGGGATGTTGGTTACAATGTTTATTTTGCTAATACAATTATAAAGTTTAATAAGTATTTTATTATTTCTACTCCTAGAATACATGATTTGTTTGTATTGGATGTTTCCCATAATATGCTACAAACAATGGAACTTAATAATATTGATCAATCACATAAAAGAAAATGTATTTTGAAATTAAGTGAAACATACTTATGACACTTACGTCTAGGTCATATTGATATAAATATGATCTCACAGTTGTTTTTTAATGGACCTTTGAGTTCATTGAAAGTGGAGACACTTCTAACTTGTGAATCTTGTTTAGAAGGTAAAATGACTAAAAGACCTTTTCCTACCAAATATCGCGCCCCATTTTTCTCGCAAAAAGCGAGATTCGACATGATCACACTTTTTGGGATTGTTTAAGGAGTGTAAAGAGTCACCACCTAATGTGTTAAGGTGTGTTAGGGCACCGGTCTAGGCTAACTACGAACCTATTTTGTTATTTTGTCTAGTTCATCAATTCGGGTAAGGATTCAAATTACCTCGAAAGAAAGGTGTTAGGCAACTTTCGAGGTCCACAAATATGGTTTTCAGCCAAATTCGTACTTTATATGAGGATTCTATGTGATAAACAAAGGTCGCTAATTTTATTAATTAGGTGACAAAATAATGAATAAATCTTAATTATTCTAACTATTAATTGTTTAAGTGAACAAAAGCAATGATGTAGGAAAAGGACAAGCGAGAAGATAGAAGGAGACACAAATTATATCAAAACAAGATTGTTCATAAAACTAACTACCCCAAATAAATAGATAGGTGAACGTAAGAAAGGGACAAATTCAAAAAAAAATCAAACAAAGAAATATTGTTGGTTTTCATTCAGATCAGAACCCCAACTTGTTTAATCAATATCCGACTTACTAGCCGGATTCTTAAACATGTAACAATGTCAAACGTCGTGTAATATCTCTGGGTATCATCACTTCCGAATGACTACCCAGCCCACCCTACCCCACCTAGGCTGGTTGTCAATCCTAAAAAATGTTCTAAAAGAAAAGATAAAACTAACGCTTTTAAAATACCTATCATCCCACTTATCTCCCAAGAGGCATTAGGATTTACTATTTTGGATTTGTGATCTATACAAATAAAGTTATGTTTCCTAGGCCTCCAAAACGCGAAACAGATAGGACATTGTGTAGCACATAATTGTCCCAAGTTAGCCGCTAGGTTATTAAAAGTGATTAGAGTGATTAACATGCAAGACAAACAATTATTCGATGTATTTAACACCTATAGGAATGATATCTAAGTGAGAAATAATTTTTATTGATGAGAAATAACTGTCAAAACATTTAAATGCTGAAAAATGAATTATCATGCAGGAATTTTAACATTAACATGCTGAAATCTAATATTCAACATACTAAAAAGTGCTTAACTCTACCATTTTGACATGCTGGAAAATATGTTAGTGCACAGGAATTTTATGTTAACATGCTCTAAAATATTGACATGCTTAAATCTGTATAGACATGATAAAACATACAATGACATACTTAATTATAGTGTTTAACATGCTAAAATGTATTAATATGCAGAAAATTAATTGTCAACATGCTCAAAAATATTAACATGGTTAAATTATGTTAACATGCCAAAACATGCAATCACATGCTTAATTCAAATATTTAACATGCTGAAAAAATATATTATTCTGCAGGAATTTAATTTAGCATGTCGGACGTTAGTTAGATCCTAAAATCAAGATTTCTAATCGAATTGATTAATAAGTTTTAGCTTAAGTGTCTAAAATGCTTCAAGTATAAATAAATTCTAGGTTTGTTTGCTTAAATGATTCACACAGCATGTAATGCACGTAAAAACCTAGGTCGGGCTTACCTATACTATGCATTCAATATATAAATCCCTGCCCCTGAGCAGTTCCTAAATTTATTATCACATTAAAACAGTGTTTGTTCAATAATATTGCAGATCAATATAGAAAAAAGCAACTAAAGTAGAAAGGAATAATGTAGTCCCTTTTAAACACTCCAGTGACTCTTATGATCCCAAAACACCACTTGATGATACCTGTTAGATACTAATCAAATGAGTGAGGCAAGCACGAAAGAACATTCGAATACACCCGCACATGATCTTAAACAACATATAGTCTTAAACAGAGAAACAAAGAAAACGAAGGCATATTAAGAAAACACAACATTATTACTTCAAATTAGTTCCTATATACATGCTTTTTATGTTTTGCTATCATAAATACTACGGAATAAGAAAAAAATGCATCGATTAGTGACTTACTGGTTGACGATAATGAATAATAAAAATAAAAAGAAAATCAAGAAGCACAGGATCCGAGAATGGATTGTCACCAAAAGATTAAGATTAATGCTCCAAGAATAAGTGCAGAAATAATAAAATAAAATTATTTATTTATTTAAAGTTTTCGTGTGAGAGAGTATAAGTTGTAAGTTGTCGGTTGTAGTTCCGTGCTTTTCAAAGAATGGGGAAGATTGTTTATATAGTAGCATTGATAAATAATTGAAAGGAAAAAAATTTGTTAGGATCAATTAGCAATAATGTGAAAGGAAAACATATTATTCTAAACAGTCAATCAGAATCAATTAAGGAGGAGGAAAATATTGAATTCCCATAAATATTACCACACAAATCTGTCCAAAAGGTAAGAGGGCTCATACGAACACTATACCATAAATAAGTGAGCAGAATAAATAAAGAGATCTATCAATATTTTTAAACGAGCGAAAAATCAGCTCAAGAAATCAGAAATTATCTATAAATAAAACTAATGGATTTTTCATATAACTTCGAGTCAATTCGTGTAGAAAATAAAAATCTCCATTTACCATAAGAAAAAGATAATAATCCAAATCATACCATAGTTAGGCAAATAACAAGGCTGAAAGTTTGACTTAACGTCATTCTTGCACCAATTAAAAAAAGGATTTAAACACAACAAGAATAAACATGTCATGGCATTCACAACCAACAAATTTACCAACCTAGCAAATGGAATAACAAAACCTCTAAGAATCAGTCAGAAACTTAAACAAAATGTTAATGAGAGCTCACATGAATTAGGCATTTTCGTATAGGATCTAAGCACACAGACACACATGAAATTGCAAGGAATCCACTCAAAATTCACCATCAAGTTTCTTCAATTTCAAATCTAAAGAAAATATTGAAAATAAAAAGGAGAGAGATGATAACATGCGATTAAAATGAGAAATCCAACCTTGGACGGATTCATATGTGTGAATCCTTCATGCATTTAACATCTTTCCGACGAGGGAGGCAGCGACTAACGGCATTTTTATTGGGGTCTCAGTGAAGGCTGAGGGTTTCGGAGCAGGTTAGAGCAACTGGTGCTATGAGATCGACTGTGGAGGAGAAGACCGACGATTGTGGCTGTTTCTTCTGTCGGTGGCGACGGCTGGTGCTGCTGCTTCGATAGGAAACAAAGTTAGTCTAGTTGCTAGTAGCGTGGCGGCGCTGGTTCACCGGAGGAGGAGAGTAAGAGAGGGGAGAGGTGCCCGGCGTCTTGTCGGAGCATAAGATTTTGCTGGTGGTTTTAAAAAAGGAAAGAGAGAAAAAAGGAAGGTTAGCGATGGGGTTGGTATTTTCGTTGGTAGCTGGTATGTTCACAACCATGGTGGCTGGCGGTGGTTCTGTTTATAGAGGAGGGAGAGAAGAGAGGTGTAGAGAGAAAGATAGGATGGAGGCGGATGAAACAAAAATGAGGATTAGGGTTTTAGTTGCCCTTTTTTGTGTATAAAAGGTAATTAAGAATGAGCGGACCTCAGCCGCCCGATCAAGTTTGATCAATGACTGAAATTAAAATTATTTTAAAAGGGGGTCAAAAGTAAAATTAATATTAATTTGGTTAAAATTGACATTAATTGTGTACAGCATGGCTAGAAAATAAACACATTGAGAAATTGAATTGAATTAAGCCCGCTATTTTAATAAATGTGATAATGATGAGAAAAGTAATAAGACATCGATATATAAATAAACTAAGCATATAAAAATTAATGTTACATAAAATTATTATATAAAATTATCGATTTTAATAAAGGACAATGCATTTGTAAATTGTGAGCGTGCATATTTACAAAAAAAATAATTTAATAAATATTAATAAAATTATTTAAATGTCATTTTTGAATAATAATTTGTGCATTTTTTAAATCATTATGCATTAAAAATAATTTGTGTAAATCATGAATGTGACACACCATTATCTGTTTGATACAAGAATAGTGTGTAAAAAATAATATCTAAAATTAACAATTTTAATAAAATAGAAGCCTAAAAAGAGTATCGGACGGTCAAAATTGGGTGTCAACAGCTGACCCTTTATTGCTTAAGAATGATAAAAGAATTATCAAGCAACGAAAGTTGACGTAGTAGCCAATTTTGTCCGACCGAGATGATGGTTTGTTAGGAAGAAAGCAACGGGAGGTGTCTTAAAAATTGTGTGGTCTAGACTTTGGTTTTATGTTGCCTACATATCTCTGGTTTAGCGAGAATCAAGCTGCGTGTAGTTCTAGATTTAGGATTAAACAATATTCCTAAAAAGTGTTATTGATAAAGACTGGGGCGTCAACAATGGTGTTGTAGGTCGATGAGACGGTAATGAATAGATTGAAACAATGACGTATGTAGAAGTTTAAGAATGTTGAGGTAGGTGAGTTTTAGGATGAGTTCACATGATGGATGAATAGATGGGGTGATATTTTGAAAACAGGAACAAAAATTTTTTTTTTTTGTTATTCCTTCTCTGTTTCCTGTGTACTTTACCATATACTAGATAACAAAGGTTAGGGCATGTATAAAGAAAAGTAATTGATAAATATAAAGTGAATGTGGAAATAAAAAAACATATCTGTTGTATCGTGGGATCAGCGATTTGGCTTCTCGATGCACTGTAGGATCAGCTATTTGGCTTCTTATCGTGGGATCAACTTTTGGTCTTCTTGATGCACTATGAAATCGTGGGATCATCTATTTGGCTTCTCATTATGGGGTCAACACTTTGGCTTCTCGATGCATTGTGGAATCTTGGGATTAGCTATTTGGCTTCTTATCATGGAATCAACTTTTGGGCTTCTGATACCCTGTGGAATCGTGGGATCAACTATTTGGATTATCATCATGGGATCAAATCTTTGGCTTCTCGATGCACTGTGGATTCTTGGGATCAGGTCTTAGGCTTCTCAGTGAACTATAGAATTATGGGATTAGCTATTTGGTTGCTTGTGATGGAGTAATTTGTACCTGTTAGTCCTGTCATTTTTAGCTCAACTAGATAAAATTGTTAGCACGTATATATATGTATAGAAGATTGAACAATGTAGTGAAAACAACCATAACAATAATAATAAGAGGAGATAAGAAAGTGTATTTGTTGTACTGTTAGATCAGCTGTTGGGTCTTCTCGTGTTGATATTGGACTGACCGTTTGGCCTGTTGTGATGGAGTAATTGTTGTCATCTGTACCAGTTATCCTGTACTCAAAGAAAAGTCATCTGTCAAAAAGAAATGTGGATTTGTACCATGCTCGAGTCAACTCCTTGGTCATTGTTTTCTACTCCATAAATCATTGGGATTTGTACTCCATCGTGATAAAATTTTTGAGGAATTCTCAAAAATTTCTACCCCAGTTTATAATGTAAAGCGCCTTTCGCACGTCATTGCCAATGAATATATTGTTTAGTCGTGAAATTTTTGAGGTTTTCTTGAAACATCAAAAATTCTGCCCCAGTTTTTGTCTTCGAAGTCTTATATTCCTGTACCACTCAAAGAAAGCGTTTGTCCAAGATAAATAGTTGTCCTATGTTTGAATATCGTAACCACAATTGTAATCTGCCTTTATGTGCTCAAGAGTTGGGTCAATTAGTCTGGTGCTTTGGAAGAATTTGAAAAAGAGGGAAAATAAAATATTTTATTAGATTAAGACCAGATCCATAGTGGGCTGCCTACGTATCCAAATGGAAGTCAGGTCAAACGTAGTTCATGAGTACAAAGAAATGTAGAGAAATAATAAAATGTTGTTAGCCATAAGGCGGGTAAAATGGCAAGGTGAAACAAAAATGTTAATTCATGTGATGCTCTTTATGTTTCTTTCGTGAAAGTCTTGGATTTTATTGGACAAAGTAAGATTGACCCTTGTTTTGAGAATCTTTCCAAACAAGGTAGGATTGAGACTTGTTTCAAGAACCAAAAACAGTATGGGTCTCTTTATTATTTTGAAATTTGATAGCCTTATGTTTGAGGTATGGAGGGTGATGAATCCTCTTTCTCTCCCTTGGATGGATTTATCTTATGCTCTAATTTCTTTCCAATCAAAATTAGACTCTCAAAGCTGTGACTAACCAGGAAGGAAATTTTCTAAAAGTACATTCCATCTAATGATCTAAGGAAAATTTGGACCAATTTCTCTTCAGGTACAGAAGGATGTATTTTGGAAGCCTCTAACCTCCATCGAGTTGCATATTCCTCAAAAGGTTCACGGGTCACTCTCTTCATCTTGAGCAATTCCCGTATTGTTGGACTAGCATTGATGTTAAACTTATATTACCCCACAAAATCTTGATCCAGTTCTTTCTAATTATGCCATTTGTTGAAATCTTGTTGGGACAACCATATGAGTGCCATTCCTGACAAACTTTAAACAAGCAATATCATAAGGAGAGCCTCATTGTGTCCTATGCCAATTATTCTACCTCAATAGTCCTTCACATGTGTGATTGGGTCCCATGCCCATAGAATATATTGAACTTTGGAACTTTATACCCTGGAGGTAACTCAACCCTTGGGTTTATACATAATTTCTCATACCTCAAGTCGTAGATACACCTAGAACACAGTTCCTCATTCAACCTTTTCTCTAAGTCCCAAAGCCTTTTCCAACGTGCATCTAAATTGATCATTTCACTTTTAGAAGTATCACGTGCAGAAGAAAATTTCTAATAAGGTGTGTGAGTAAGGTGAGGATAAAGAGTCATAGTAAATGAGTAAGGTCAATTTTTGTTGAACATCAGATTTGTTGATTCAAAACATCCTTTGTAATTGATATCACATCACATTGTTGATTCATCCAACTCCATATAGAAAAAGGACAAAATGGGGAAAAATAAGATTTTATTATGATGAGATTGAGCTCATTAAATGAGTGCCTACATATCCCTCATATAGGGGAATCGGTTCGATCGTAGTTCACATTACATAAGCAAGGAAAACATAAAAGGAAACTGCTAATTGTAAAACTTGAATGAATTTCAAATGTTTGAGAGTCTGGAGTAGAGAATCTACATGATATCCCCTACACCAATGTCGAACCCTTGCAAGTCAAGCCTAGTAAACCAATCATCATCACGATTCGGCTTCATCAAACTTATCACTTTGGCATCAATTAGTGCTTGAATTTTGTCTTTCAAAGTTCGACACTCTTCTGTGGTGTGTCCTTTCATCCTTGAATGATAAGCACAAGTTTTAGAGTGATCGATCCATTGTGCATATGTGTTCATAATAATTACGGGCATCGATGTGATATAGCCAACCATGACTTTGTTTTGATGCAACCCCAAGCTTTTATGCTCAGTTTCGCTATTGACAAGATTGATAAACATTGCTTGACTAGTCATTTCTAATGTTCAACTCTAGTCAACCTTAGAAGAAAGTATTTATAATTAGGAACAAAGAGTACGCACGGAAGTCTAGAATGAATATTCTACTCATTTGAAAATAATGAGTTATGATCATTCGGGGTGAATAGAAGTTATAAGAGCTCTATATAACCTAGAGTTGGTGAAAGTTAGAATACGACATGAGTATAACAATATTGCGGGACAAAAGTATGTAAATGTTGGAAGCATAAGGAAGAGGATATCCTAAAATGATAAGTTGTACTAAAAGATTATGAATAAGACTAAACCCTTATCAAAGCAAGAGTTGTGTAACGCCCCAAATATGGTACCCAGAATGCAACACGGTGCTCATAATCCCGAAGGACCACAATCTAACCCATGACTGATATCTGGAACTGAGCCCTAAATAATAATGGTAATATCATAAATACGAAAACATGAACTGAAAGTCCATAAGGTTCAATACTGATACATAACTGAAATTATGGAATAACAAAACCAAAATAACTGAAATAACTATCTGAACATGCTATAGTCTGAAAGACTCTAAAACTGAACTATCTGAATAAAGAGTTGATGGGACATTCCTAACTAACTCTATCTGCAAAAATAAACTAAGTACTGAAAGAATGAAATAATCAAATAATCACATCCTCGAATGCTGAGGACTCACTGCTGACTCTAACTACTGAAACTGGAATGCTACCGTTACTCTAGAGTGCGTGCTTCTGAACCTATGGTATAAAATTCCATAGAGCAAATGCGTCAGTACGATTGAATGTACTAGTATGGAAGTGAGATAGGCTTAATGCAATGGTTCATATGCATGAACAACACTAACTGACTGAATAACATAAACGTGAGAATACATTCATGAATACGTAATTGTATCTGAGATCGTGATAACACTGACTCATGAATTCTGATAACGTAGATTTATTGATATTTGGGTACTAATACTGGGATACTGAAAGACTAAGTCTATTGAGTACTAAGGAACTAATGTCATATTACTAATAAAGGAATGATTATTTCTGATAGTTCTGATTATAAAGAACTGGTCTGATTGACTGTATTTGATAGTCCTAAAATCTAAATACTGGTAACATAAATTTCGAATAATTATTATATGATTAACTAGGTGACTGTGTCTGACAGTCTTGATTCTGATGGAACTAGCTGAGTTCCATACTAAGATGAGATACTGTATCTGACAGTCCTAAAAGTGTAGAACTGAACTGAGTTCTATTACTGAGACTGGATCCAAAACTGAGACTGTGGGAGGTAATCATCTAATCGACATGCCCCAAAGTTGAACTGGTAGGGTCCACCCTATAACCCCAGCCGAAAGGGTGTCAGTACCATGCCACGGGTAAAGACAAGTTGTAAGCAAACCCTTTCTGATAGGGAGCTCTTCCATCAACCTCTTCTAGTAGAAAAAACTCAAATAAGGTGTCTAATACCTAAACTCATAGGGTACATCTCAACCTACGCTAGCTACGTAGTTCTAGAATGCAAGGATTGCTTCTAAGGATCACACCCTTTACTGGCTAACAGGAGAGTCCCCATCCTTGGGTTCACTTGGTGATGAATCCCACTCCCAACTGAAGAGACACTAAACTAATTTAAATTGAACTGAACTATTACTGATAGTATCTTTTAGCTGATTTGAACAGAGTTCACTAAATTCCATTGACTGACAGAATACTACTGAGATCTAATAACTGACTGAGATTTCTGAGATTACTGAGTTTTCCTGAGTCATGTAACTGACTGAATTCTAATGATCATGGCTTGAATGAGAGTATCATGAAAACTGATACTAGCTCTAGGCACATAGCTAAATTTTTGGATACAAGTACCCCAGGACTCGATAGCATGAAACTGACAAGACTTGACACTTCGTGAACACATAATCAATAACAACAATTCATAATACAATAAGTTGGGGATTTCATGAAACACATGATTGTCATAATGTTGTACATGGATGGAATTGCATATAGACATGTTATACTTTCATCAACCTAATCTCATGAATATTCCATCAAATACTTATAAAGTACACAATATCATGGAAGTCAGTCTTGGTCATAAGGGTAAAATATGCATTTATTATTTGAATCACAATTAAGCTATGATACCCAATTTCTATCCTCTTAGCCATTTTGTCAAATACCCTACATGCATAACTTAGGACATAGGTAAAATCATCAAATTACACATCACAAACAACTCAATTCATGGATTTCATCTTGCATGCTAACATAGTTTCATGAAAACACATAAAGATTCCAACCTGATAATCATACAATAAGATAAACATGATTACAAATAACCCACAACATAAATATCATGTTTTATAATTTGAAAGAGGGTTCTTGGACTTCATGGATGAAAGAAATCCATAAATCAACACTTGACATACCTTAGTTCCTGATTTTACAATGATTAAAAACCCTAACTTGTTCTTGAGAGAAACTTGAGAGAAACTCTATATTTTGGGTGAAGTATGGCTGAATCATGTGTTATTGGGTTTATCTAAGGATGGGAAATTGAACCTTTTGCCCTTAAAAATGCAGACATTTAATGACTAAAAACTAGGAGCCGACGCTACAAGTAATGCGGTGTGTTGATGCCTACAATGCGATACTCAACGTGTTGTGCCTTGATCACGTTGAGCCTCAAAAGTTTTGGGTCTGGCAGCCTGCACAAATATTGACCAACGCAATTGGCGATGCGGTGAACCATGATCACATTGGTCCACTGTTTTGGGACTCCGAACATGATCTAAACGTGTTCTGAAAAATTTGAAACTTGTCCGGAAACACCTATTGACCTTCTTGATCATGAACTAATTAAAATACAGACCATTAAAGGACTTTAAGGTGGTGAAATAATATTGCCAATTTTCGAAGGCTAATAATAGGCTAAGTCTGGGAACCTAGCTAGAATTTTCTAAATGTGGGACCCCTTCACAAGCTTAAAGGACTGAATTAAGCTTTAGTATTTTACAGGGTCTTACAATATCTCCCCCTTGAGAACATTCATCCTCGAATGAGACTGACTGAGAGGGAAGAAAAGATAAACTAACGTATATACTGAACATGAACAACTGGAACATGATTCTATGACTGACATGATCGATAAACTGAATGTATCATACTAAACATGCATATCTGATACATGGTTAACTGGTTCATAAATGCATAACTAAATATGCAATGGTAATTGATACCAAGTTTATCATGGAAATCTAAGCATGAAACTGGATAAGTTTAAGGGAGACTGTTTCCTTAAATTGAAAATGCTAATGAGCCTGAAATTAATTACTAGATATGCACGAGTGGAAACACGTGAATGTAACTGAGTCTGGAATATGATACATGAGCTAGATATCGTGATATAAACTGAGTACCTTAAATACGCGGCTTACGGCTGAGGTTGGAGTTTGAGGGTCAACTTATAAGTACCCCCTTACTCTAAACCAAATTCATTATGAGAAGAGATAATGGCATATTTTATGTCGTGAGAGTTTGGGGAATTATCGTGTATCTCCCCCTTGGGACACTAGGTCCCTTGAAGAATATTGATTTTTTTGAGATACTGAGGAAAACTAGGGTAATGCATAAGGCACTTACGAACTGAATCGTGGATGGATATCTGAGATCTAAAGGTAAGACAAAGTTATTAGACCTTACGCATTGCAAATGAGACTACTGAAAAGATTTACGTGGGTGCTGAGCATGAATGCATAAATATATACTAACTTTATCTGATTAACTGAATAGCTTATATCTGAATACTAGGCGTGTAAGACTGAATTGTACTTAGTTTGGATAGCTGGACTGAGACTATAGGGTATTATACATAGGAGGTAATGAATGACTGGGTAACATGAGGTAACTAAGCATAAGTGAGGAAAAACTGTATTACCTTAGAAATGCAAGACTAGGCGTCTAATCATGATTTGGAAACATTCTGTAAACTGAGGTATTGTAATAATAATAACTGAGTAACTGATGGCCATATGCTATGGTTGGATATTCTTAAAACTGGACTGAATTTCTGATCTGACTACTAGACTAAGGCTGGGACTGAGATTGTAGCTAAGATGCTAATTGAGATTGTAACTGTAACTAAGACTGTAACTGAGACTGAATGCTGGTTTTCTATAACTGTGGGTAAGACTGGTATGTGAGTACTGAATTCTGATGGCTAAGTAACTGATAGCTGAAAGCCATGGTTCTGTAGGACTATCTGAGTCCTTTACTGAATATTGATTACTAAACTGACACTATAAATGAGGCCTGCGAGATAGAACATTAACACTAAAGATTCACTAAGGGATCTAAACTGAGGGTATACGTGGCATAATCTGAGTTTGACTAAATACTAGGAGTGAAGTCATGAATCGTGTGGGCTAAGTATACTGTAAAGCATGACATGAGTGCATGAGTCATCAGCTGCACGAACTGGGTTTGGAATTTCTGAATTTGTGGAACATGATCTGCAATATTGGATGAACTTGGACTCCTCATTGAGGTACTTGAAACACATACTATTCTATGAAAAGCGCATGGATATAAGCTGTATTCGTGGGACTAAAGCGAAAAGCATGCATAAATATCATGATTTTTGAAGTACAAAACTTTACACTGAGATAGGAATGGGTCGAGAATCATCTTCCCTTATGGATTTCCTACACATACTGGTATTACTACTGGAACCTGAAGGCCTAACTTTCAGAGATTTCATAATCGAACAGTTCCTGTATACCTGTCGAGCTATGTTAGACTGACTCACTGGGGTGGGGACTGGAAAAAGTTCATGTTAATATTTGGTCTGACCTTAAAGTTGACTTCTATGCAAAGATTTACAAAAGAAAAATGAAGCTCCTGAATCTGAAGAAACATAAACATGTAAATGAGGGATCTGTAACATACCAGTGGCTGCATTAGGAGGACTTTCTTGATCCTATCGGGAATGGAGTGCATAGAGTCTATTTGAGCATTGACCACTAATAGCGCTGGAATTGGCACCCTTCTAATTTGAGGGACTGGACTGAGTTGAAGGACGATCGTGCTTACTTCTAGAGCTAGTCCTAGGACAATCTCGGACCGTATGACCTGTATAGCCACATCCAAAACACACATCACTACCGACTCTACATATACCTTTATGATGCTTACCACACTCTTCACAAAGTGGATGAGTAGAAACCCTGCTCTCACTACCCTAGGCCTTAGAGCCTGGTGCCCTATCTCTATAGTTATTTCTGAACTTTAGTTTTGGTGCACTAGCTGAAGATAGAACTGGGGCTAAAAACTTCTATCTATAATAAGAACGGTTACCACCCTGTGACCTTGGCTGAGAAAAACTATAACTACCAGTTCTGGCCCTTTTATTTTCCCTCTCCTCTTCTTAAGTTTTTGATTCTCAATCTGTTGAGCATGGACCATAAGTTTAGATATGTCCATCTCCTTAATCAACATCATAGTCCTGCACTTCTTAACCACTTTACCTGATATCCTAGACACAAACTTATTCATTCTATATCTATTGTCTGTTACTACATAAGGAGCGTACCTGGCTAATTGAGTGAAATTGAGGGAGTATTCTTTACGCTCATGTTACCTTGTCTGAGGTTGATGAATTCTAATACTTTGGATTCTTTCTGCTCTAGGGGAAAGAATCTACCTAAGAAAGTCGTAGAAAACTCTTCCCATTCTATGGGCTCTACATATGCACCTCTGTCTACCTTCCACTGCTTAAACCACATATGGGCTATATCTTGTAGCTAATAGGCGGCTAACTTTGCACTCTCACTAGAAGTCACTCCCATGAAATCTGTGACTTTCTAAACCTGTTCGAAAAACTTCTGTGGATCCTCTTCAGACTTAGAATTGGAGAATAGAGAAGGATTCATTTGAGTAAAATTTGAATCCTGAGTACAAAAGAATTGGCCATTGGGTTGGCCAGAACAACAGCTGGCCGGTCATTTTGAGTTGTGACTGAATTAGCTAGAGTAGTGAATGCAGTTCTGAATTTTGCATAAGAGACGTGCTCATCTAGAGGATCTGCCTGGATGGGCTGAGGTACTGACTGATTCCTTATTCCTTTTTCGTTAGCCCTTTTGAGAGTTATGTTCTGTAAATGAAAAAGAAAAAGGGATTAAACTAAGAGTTTAACTAGAGTTCATGCCCTCTCAGACGACATAAATACTGAAAGAAGGAAAACTATTCCTAAAATATCTCATAGCCTCCTGCATATAAGTGTGGTGCACAATACATCCATGTATAAGACTCTACTAGATGCTGCTTTTCAGACTTCCTAGGATGCTGTTCAACCTTAGGTTCTGGTAGCAAGTTTGTAATGCCCTAAATTTGGTACTCGTAATGCTACATAATGCTCATAATCCTGAAGTACCACAAGCTAACCCATGACTGATATCTATAACTGAGCCCTAAATAATAATGGTTATATCATAAATGCAAAAACATGAACTGAAAGGCCATAAGGTTCAATACTGATACATAACTAAAATTATGGTATAACAATACCAATTCAACTAAAATAACTGTCTGAACATGCTGTAGTCTGAAAGCCTCTAAAAATGAATATTTGAATAAAGATTTGATGGGACAATCCCAACTAACCCCATATGCTAAAATAAACTAAGTATTAAAGAATTAAATAATAAAATAATAATATCCTCGAATAATGAGGACTCACTGCTGACTCTAACTGCTGAAACTGAAATGCTACTGATACTCTGGAGCACGTGCTTCTAAATCTATGGTATAAAACACCATAGCACAAATGTGTTAGTACGATTGAATATACTGGAATGCAAGTGACGTAGGCTGAATGCAATAGTTCATATGCATGAACAATACTAACTGACTGAATAATATAAATGCGAGAATACATGCATGAATACGTAACTGTATCGAAGATCGTAATAACACTGACTCATGAATTCTGATAACGTGGATTTACTGATATCTGGGTACTACTACTGGGATATTGAAAGACTAAGTCTATTGTGTACTGAGGAACTGATGTCATATTACTTATGAAGGAATGACTATTTCTGACAGTTCTGATTATAAAGAACTGGTCTAATTGACTGTATCTGATACTCCTGAAATCTGAATACTGGTAACATGAATTTCGTATAATTAATATACTATTAAATTAGTGACTGTGTCTGAAAGTCTTGATTCTAATGGAACTAGCTAAGTTCCATACTGAGCTGAGTGACTGTATCTGACAGTCCTGAAATTATAGAACTGAACTGAGTTCTATTACTGAAACTGGATCCGAAACTAAGACTGTGGGAGGTAATCATCTAACCGACATGCCCCAAAACTAAATTGGTGGGGTCCAACCTGTGATCCCAACTGGAAGGGTGTCAGTACCGTGCCACGGGTAAAGTTAAGCTATGAGTAAACCCTCTCTAACAGGGAGCCCTTCCATTAACCCCTTCTAGTAGGAAAAACTCAAATGTGGTGTCTAATCCCTAAACTTGTAGGGTACATCTCAACCTACGTTGGCTACGTAGTTCTAGAATACAAGGATTGCTTCTAAGGATCACACCCTCTACTGGCTAACAGGTGAGTCCCCATCCTTGGGTTCACTTGGTACTGAATTCTACTCTAAACTGAAGAGACGCTGAACTGATTTAAACTGAACTGAACTGTTACTGATAGTATCTTTTAGCTGATTTGAATAAAGTTCAATAAATTCGTTGACTAATGGAATACTACTGAGATCTGATAATTGACTGAGATTACTGAGTTTTCCTGAGTTATGTAACTGACTGAATTCTAATGATCATGGCTTGAATGGGAGTATCGTGAAAACTAACACTGGCTTTAGGCACACAGCTAAATTATCGGGTACAAGTACCCCCATGACTCTATAACATGAAACTGACAAAACTTGATATTTCATGAACACAACCAATATCAATAATTTATAATACAATAAGTTGGGGATTTCATGAAACACATGGTTGTCATAATGTTGTACATGGATGGAATTGCATATAGACATGTCATACTTTCATCAACCTAATAGCATGAACATTTCATCAAATACTCATAATGCACACAATATCATGGAAGTCAGTCTTGGTCATAAGGGTAAAGCATGCATTTATTATTTGAATCACAATTGAGCTATAATACCCAATTTCTATCCTCTTAGCCATTTTGTCAAACACCCTACATGCACAACTTAGGGCATAGGTAAAATCATCAAATTACACATCATAAACAACTCAATTCATGGATTTCATCTTGCATGCTAACGTAGTTTCATGAAAACACATAAATATTCCAACTTGGGAATCATACAACAAGATAAACATGGTTACAAACAACCCACAACATAAATATCATGTTTTATAATTTGAGAGAGGGTTCTTGGACTTCATGGATGAAAGGAATCCATAAATCAATTCTTGAATTTGAGTATTGAATTTGAATCCTTAATTGAAAACCCTAACTTGTTCTTGAGAGAAACTTGAGAGAAACTCTATATTTTGGGTGAAATATGGATGAATCATGTGTTATTGGGTTTATCTAAGGATGGAAAATTGACCCTTTCGCCCTTAAAAATACGAACATTTAATGACTAAAAATTGGGTGCCGACGCTATAAACGATGCGGCACGTTGATGGCTGCGATGCGATTGACGGCATGGTGCGCCATGATCGCGATGGTCCACTAATTTGGGTCTCCAAACATGATCTAAACGTGTTCTGAAAAATCTAAAACTTGTCCGGGAATACCTATTGATCTTCCTGCTCATGAACTAATTAAAATATGGACCATTAAAGGACGTTAAGATAGTGAAATAAGATTGCCAACTTTTGAAGGCCAATAATAGGCTAAGTCTGGGAACCTAGCTAGAATTTACTAAGTCTGGAATCCCTTGACAAGATTAAAGGACTAAATTAAGCTTTAGGAATTTATGGGGTCTTACAAGTTGAGCCTAGGGTTGAGTCAGGAAGAAAAGTTTTAAATAAACCCTAAGAGTGTATTGTAGGGTCCTAACATGATAAGAATTTTAGGAGTAAAGAGCTCTAAAGTGAGGGACACTAAGAGTAACGCATGACTTAAGACAATAATGAAAACAAAAAGATAGGTAAAATATCAAAACATGCATAGAAATGCAACATATAACGAATAACATTATGCGACCTTTTGGGATCATGAACCCCTTTGAACTTTGAATGAAACTAACATTCAATGCATCAAGGATGCCAAGGCATCCTCGGGATCATGAACCCCTTTGAACTTTGAATGAAACTAACATTCAACGCATCAAGGATGCTAAGGCATCCTCCATTGAATGGGACGCGTATTTCTTATTAAAAGAAATATGTAGCCAAGACCTAAAGGACAAGAGTGGGTTTATGACATGGTTCCCTCGAGTGGATAACTAGATAATGGGAAAACTTATGACTGTCGATACATCGCTTATCGATCGATCCACAAGGCATTTCCCAAAGGGTGTTTTAGGAAAGAACGTTCGTGTACCCACACAATTATTCATAAAAGGAAAATAAAAGAGGTTCCAAGTGGAGGAAAGTATGAGTGGAATGCCAGTGATATAAAACAATAATACATAAAACATAACAAAAATACAATAGCATGCTTAGCAGTAAAAGTAAATAGACATTAAAACACATAGCCAACAAAGGGAAAAGAGAGAAAAGGATAGGCATGGACAAATATGAAAAACACCTAAAAGGGAAGGAGAAGGGCTGCCATGTTGAAAAAATAATTCAAGATGCCAAAACAAACAATAATCATGAAAAATTACAATCAACATAAAATTCAGACAAATAATAGAATCCCACATAAAACACTAACCCGTAATGGTTAGAACCTAAGATCTCTAGCAGAGTCTCCATTCTGTCACGTACGCTTTTTCTCACAAAAAGTAGGATTCGATGTGACCACTCTTTTTGAGATTGTTTAAAGAGTGTGAAGAGTCGCCACCTAACTTATTAAGGTGCGTTAGGGCACCGGTCTAGGATAACTATGAACCTATTTTGCTATTTTGTCTAGTTCACTAGAAATTTGAGTAAAGGTTCAAATTACCCTGAAAGGAAGGTGTTAGACACCTTTTTAGGTCCACAAATGTGGTTTCCAACCGAATTCGTACTTTACGTGGAATTCTATGTGATAAACAAAGGTCGTTTATTTTATTAACTAGGTGACAAAATAATGAATAAATCTTAATTATTCTAACTATTAATTGTCTATGTGAACAAAGGCAATGATGTAGGAAAAGGACAAGCGAGAAGATAAAAGGAGATACAGATTATAGAAAAACAAGGCTGCTCATAAAAATAACTACCCCAAATAAATAAACATGTAAAGCGAATGTAAGAAAAGGACAAATTCGAAAAAAATCAAACAAAGAAATATTGTTGCTTTTTATTCGGATCAGAACCCCAACTTGTTTAATCATTATCCGACTTACTAGCCGGACTCTTAAACAAGTAACAATGTCAAGCGTCATGTAATGTCTCTGGGTATCATCACTTTCGAATGACTACCCTTCCCACCCCACCTAGGTTGGTTGTCAATCCTAAAAATATTCTAAAAGAAAGGATAAAACTAACGCTTTCAAAATACCTATCGTCCCACTTATCGCCCAAGATGCATTGGGCTTTACTATTTTAGATTTGGGATCTAGACAAACAAAGCTATGTTTTCTAGGACTCCAAAACACGAAACAGATAGGACATCACGTAGCACATAATTGTACCAAGTTAGCCTCTTGGTTATTAAAAGTGATTAGAGTGATTAACATTCACGAAAAAAAATTATTCAGTGTATTTAAAACCTATAGGCATGATATCTAAGCGAGAAGTAATTGTTATTGATGAGAAAGATATCTAAGCGAGAAGTAATTATTATTGATGAGAAATAGCTGTCAAATTATTTCAAACATTATTATAAATTGATAAAAACATGTTGACGTAAGGTAAATATGTTGGGGAGTTATACCTATTAATTTATCGTGCGAGACATGTTATAAACTAATGACAGTGTAGGAAGTTAAAATTACATGTTGAAAATTATTACCAATATTCATTTTAAATTATGAAAAGTCCATTAACATGCTAAAAATGCATTTAAATGCTGGAAAATGAATTAACATGCAAGAATTTTAACATTAACATGCTGAAATCTAATATTCAACATACTAGAAAATGCTTACCTCTATTGTTTTGACATGCTGGAAAATATGTTAATGCGCATAAATTTTATGTTAACATGCTCTAAAATATTGACAAGCTTAAACCTGTATTGACATGCTAAAACATACAATGACATACTTAATTCTAGTGTTTAACATGCTAAAAATATATTAATATGCATAAAATTAATTGTCAACATGCTAAAAAATATTAACATGCTTAAATTGTGTTGACATGCCAAAACATGCAATGACATGCTTAATTCTAATATTTAACACGCTGGAAAAATATATTATCCTGCAGAAATTTAATTTAGCATGTCGGATGTTAGTTAGATCCTAAAATTAAGATTTCTAATCGAATTAATTAATAAGTTGTAGCTTAAGTGTCTAAATGCTTTGAGTGTTAAGAAATTCTAGGTTTGTTTGCAGAAATGATTCACATAGCATGTAATACACGTAGAGACCTAGGTTGTGTTTACCTATACTATGCATACAACACATAAATCCTCGCCCCTGAGCAGTCTCCAAATTTATTATTACATTAAAACAGTATTTGTGCAATAATATTACAAACCAATATAGAATAAAAAAAAGCAACTAAATTAGAAAAGAATAATGTAGTCCCTTTTAAACACCCAGACGACTCTTGCGATCCCAAAGCACCACTTGATGATACCTTTTAGATGCGAATCAAAAGAGTGAGTCAAGCACGAAAGAACACTCGAATACACCAGCACACGGTCTTAAAAAATATGGTCTTAAACAGGGGAACAAAGGAAACAAAGGCATATTAAGCAATCACGACATCATTACTTCAAATTAGTTCCTATAGACATGTTGTCTATGTTTTGCTATCACAAATACTACGAAAAAAGAAAAGAATGCATCGATTATTGACTTACTGGTTGACGATAATGAATAATAATAATTAAAAAAACAAGAAGCACGAAATTCGAGAATGGATTGTCACCGAAAGATCAAGATTAATGCTCCAAGAATAAGTGCAGAAATAATAAAATAAAATTATTTCTTTATTTAAAGTTTTCGTGTGAGAGAGTATAAGTTGTAAGTTTTTTGTTGTAGTTCCGTGCTTTTCAAAGAATGGAGAAGATTGTTTATATAGTAGCATTGATAAATAATTGAAAGGAAAAAAATTTGTTAGGATCAATTAGCAATAATGAGAAAGGAAAACATATTATTCTAAACAGTCAATCAGAATCAATTAAGGAGGAGAAAAATATTGAATTCCCATAAATATTACCACACAAATCTATCCAAAAGGTAAGAGGGCTCATACGAACACTTTACCATAAATATGTGAGAAGAATAAATAAAGAGATCTATCAATATTTTTAAACGAGCAAAAAATCAGCTCAAGAAATCAGAAATTATCCATAAATAAAACTAATAGATTTTTCATACAACTTCGGGTCAATTCGTGTGGAAAATAAAAATCTTCATTTACCATAAGAAAAAGACAATAATCCAAATCATACCATAGTTAGGCAAATAACAAGGCTGAAAGTTTGACTTAACATCATTCTTGCACCAATTAAAAAAAGGATTTAAAACACAACAATAATAAATATGTCATGGCATTCACAACCACCAAATTTACCAACCTAGCAAATGGAATGACAAAACCTCTAAGAATTAGTCACAGACTTAAACAAAATGTTAATGAGAGCTCACATGACTTAGACATTTTTGTTTAGGTAAATCTATGCGCACAGACACACATGAAATTGCAAGGAATCCACTCAAAATTCACCATCAAGTTTCATCAATTTTAAATCTAAAGAAAATATTGAAAAGAAAAAAAAAGGAAGATGATAACATGCGATTAAAATGAGAAATACAACCTTGGACGGATTCACATGTGTGAATTCTTCGTGTATTTAACAACTTTTTGGTGAGTGGTGGCATTTTTGTTGGGGTTTCGATGGTGGTTTAAGATTTGGGAGCAGGTTGAAGCAGTTAGTGCTGTGAGCTCGATTGTGGAGGACAGGACTGATGGCTATTGTTGTTGCTACTGTCGTCATCAGCGGCTAGTGCTGCTACTTCGATAGGAGACGATGTTGGTTTGGTTGCTGGTAGCATGGCGGCTTTGGTTCGCTGGAGAAGGAGAACGGGAGGGAGGAGAGGTGCCCGATGGCTTGCCAAAACATAGGGTTTTTTCGATGGTTTTAAAAAGAGAAAAAGAAAGGAGGAAGGGAGGTGGGCGATGGGGTTGGTGTTGCCATTGGTGGCTGGTACGTTCACAGCCATGGTGGCCAGCGGTGGCTCCATTTAGAGAGGAGGAAGAGAAGAGAGGTAGAGAGAAAAAGAGAGGATGGAGGTAGATGAAAGAAAAATGAGGATTAGGATTTTGGTTGCCCCTTTTTGTGTATAAAAGGTAATTAAGAATGAGCAGACCTCAACTGTTGAATCATGTTTGATCAACGGCTGAGATTAAAATTGATTTAAAAAGGGGTCAAAAATGAAATTAATATCAATTTGGTAAAAATTGACATTAATTATGTACGAGATGACTAGAAAATAAACACATTCAGAAATCAAATTGAATTGAATTAGGTATGCTATTTTAATAAATGTGATAATGATGAGAAAAATAATTAGACATCGATATCGAAATAAACTAAGCATGTAAAAATTAATACTACGTAAAATTATTATATAAAATTATCGTTTTTAATAAAGGACAATGCATTTGTAAATTGTGAGCGTACAAATTTACGAAAAAATAATTTATTAAATATTAATAAAATTATGTAAAATATCGTATTTGAATTATAATTTGTGCATTTTTAAATCATTGTGCATTAAAAATAATTTGTGCATTTTTTAAATCATGAATATGACACACCATTATCTGATTGATACAAGAATAATATGTAAAAAAATAATAATATTTAAAATTAACAATTAATAAATTAGCATCCT
Organism: Capsicum annuum; assembly: GCF_002878395.1. NCBI lineage: Eukaryota > Viridiplantae > Streptophyta > Magnoliopsida > Solanales > Solanaceae > Capsicum > Capsicum annuum. The sequence goes on along the minus strand of NC_061122.1, from coordinate 107,156,724 downwards.
AAAAAAGTACCGGGCAGTCAAAATTGGGTGTCAACACCAAAGAAATAAAGTTGGTAATAAGTTAGAATTAATTCATACTGATTTTTGGGGTCCTATGAATATGCAACCAAGAGGTAGTTTTGAGTTTTTTGTGACTTTCATAGATGATTACTCAAAATATAAATATATTTATTTGTTGCGTCGTAAATCTGAATGCTTTGAAAAATTCAAAGAGTTTAAGATGGAAACAAAAAAATGATATAACAAACATATCCATACATTACGATCTGATTGTGATGGTGAATACCTTTCTGCATAATTCATTAAATACTTATCAGAATCAGGAATTACATCTCAATATTCTGCTCCAAGAACACCACAACAAAATGGTGTGGCAGAATGCCTAAATAGAACTCTTATAGAAATAGTTAGATCAATGTTAAGTTATTCGCACTTTCCTTTTTATTTTTGGGGTTATGCTTTAGAAATAGCAAATTATATTCTAAACTTGGTTCCTTCAATATTAGTACCTTTAACACCATCTAAATTATGGAGTGAGCGCAATCCTAGTTTACAGCATATTCGGGTTTGGGGTTGTCTAGCATATGTGCTAAAAGGAAAAACTGATAAATTGAAATCTAGGACAGAAGTGTGCATTTTTATTAGATATCCAAAAGGGACAAAAGGGGGTTTATTTTGTTCTCCTAAGGAACAAACAGTAATTATTTCGACAAATGCCAGATTTCTTGAAGAAGATTGTTTAATGAACCATGTTCCTAGAAATAAAATTGTTTTTCAGGAATTAAGCAATAGAATAACGTATGACAAAACACAAGAACAAATTTTGAAAATTATTATTGACATACCACTGCATCCACGTAGTGGGAGAAATTTTAACAAAGAAGAGGTTGCACAAGAGCAAATTCTTGACATCACACTACCTCAAAGTAGTGGGAGAAACATCGAGCAACCTGCAATTGTAGAGGAAAACGTTCAGGGTAATGTAGAGGAACCTGTCATAGTGCAAGAAGACATTTCTGGGTGTTCAGAATTTAGTTTCAGTAGTAGCATATCCTGTAGTGACTAGTCATCGTAGTAGGAGAATTATTATAAAAACTTTACGGTTTATGTTCTTGGGAGAATCGTACGATAGAATCGTTGAGGAGCCTAGTATAGAACCCTTTAATTATACCGAAGAACTACATGATAAAGATGCTAAAATGTGGATTGCTGCTATGAAATCTAAAATGGAGTCTATGTATTCCAATCAAGCTTGGAAACTCGTAGAACCACCTACAGGAGTAAAACCTATTGGTTGTATGTTGATCTATAAGAAAAGGAGAGGTGTGAATGGAAAAGTGCAAACTTTTAAATCTAGGCTTGTTGCGAAAGAGTTTACTCAAAAAGAAAGAATTGACTATGGGGAAATTTTTTTGCCGGTAGTTATAAATCTATTGTGATTCTCTTACATTGTTGCTTATTATGATTATGAGATTTGGAAAATGGATCTCAAGAAGGCTTTTCCAAATGAAGGTCTTGATGAGTGCATTTATATGGCACAAACAGAAGGTATTATGAAAAGTGGTAATGAACATAAGCTTTGTAAACTTAAGAAATCCATTTATGGTTTGAAACAAGTATCTAGAGCAGGGAATACTTGTTTTGATAATCTGATTAAGACTTTTCGTTTTGATCAATGAAAAAATGAGTCATGCGTTTATACAAAATGGGACGGAGATAGAGTAGCATTTTTTTTGTACGTAGATGACGTATTGCTCATAGGAAATAATGTCAGTATATTAAATTCTATCAAAGAGTGGTTATTCTGTCATTTTAATATGAAAAACTTGGGAGAAGTGGCTCATATCCGTGGGATCAAAATCATGCGAAATCGCAAACAAAGGATATTAGGCGTATCTCAAGAACTTTATATTGATACTATTCTTTAACATGCAAAATTCCAAAAAATGATTCCTTTCTTTTAGGCATGGAATTACTCTATTAAAAGATCAGTCTCCCAAAAAGATCGATGAGATAAAGAGAAGGAAGGCAATCCCTTATACTTCTGTTGTAGGGAGACTCATGTATGCTATGTTGCGCACTATACCAGATATCTGCTTTGTTTTTGGCATGGTTAGCAGATTTTAGTCTAGTCCTGGGAAAGAACATTGGATTGCGGTTAAGCATATAATCAAGTACCTTAAAAGGACTAAGGATTACATGTTTGTTTTTCACTTTGGGGATCTTGTATCTATTGGGTATACTGATTCAGATTTTTAGAAAGATAAAGATTCTAGAAAATCTACCTCAGGATATGTGTTTACTTTAAAAGGTGGATCCATTATTTGGAGGAGTATTAAGCAATTATGTAATGCTGATCCACCATAGAAGCCGAATATGTAGCTGCCTCTAAGGCGGCTAAGGAGGTTGTTTGGCTCGGTAACTTTCTAAAAGAGCTTGGAATTGTTCCTTCAGTTCAAATACCACTTCTACTTTATTGTGAAAATAGTGGTGAAGTTGCAAACTCAAAAGAACCATGAAGCCATAAAAGAAGTAAACATATTGAGAGAAAATATCACTAGATTAGGGATATAACTCAAAGGGGTGATGTGAGAGTTTTGAAGATTGAGTCGAAGAACAATTTGGTAGACCCATTTACAAAGGGCTTAACTCAGAAGATTTTTTATAAGCATATGAAAGAAATGAGTGTTAAAATTGTGTGTTCATGGATATGAGTCTAAGTGGGAAATTGTTGGGATAAACTATTAACCATATAGTTTGTGTTACAGTATTATATTTTCATCCCATGTAAAGACAATTTATTATATTAATTAGATCTTTATTTGAATAGATCATTGTATTAACATGTGTGTCCTTTACTTATATAGTAGATAATATTGAAGTATTTTAACTCATCCATGAAAGATTAAAATTATTGATTCTTATAAGTAATAAATTAATGTTCACAATCAAAGATGAGGTAGGACAATCATCTTGATGATTGTTGAACCAGATTAAATATAATTTGGTCTTAATTATGAGAATGGTAATATTCCAACTTCTTGTGCTAGTACATTTCGTATGTATTGAACGGACCAATTAGAGATATTCGTTTATGTTCTGAATATTAATAAACAATTTCTCTAGTCCATTACATATACTTATACTCTTAATCTTGATATAATTATTATGATTTATGTGGTTTGATTTGTCATTTTAATCTATTAAAAGGTTAGACTCTTTTATGAGTCAATATATTCCTAATAGGTTGGATGATGACAAGTTACTTAGTGAAATATTAATTAGTTGATAGAACCATGTCTCGAACTTAAGATAGAAGACTCCCATTTATGATTGCTTATAAGTTTTCATATGAAAACACTGCAGGTGAATTTTATATCCGTTATGTGAAATAAGTTGGACATTATAAATAAAGGACTAAGTTAATCAATGAGTTAAATTTTTCAAAAAAATTAATTTAATTGATTGGTGTCGGTAATTCTAACATGGGGAGTGAAATAAGATGTAATGGTAGATTTCAAAGTTAAATCGAGGAGGGCAATTACACATTTTTAGTGGAATAATTTATAATTTATTATGATATGATAATTCTTTCGTCACCGAATTAATAGCATAATTGGAAGCCTCACTTAATAAACCTGTGGTCCCTATTACACCTGATTACCTAATCAATTTTGGAAAAGAAAAGAAGCCTACTAGGAGAAGTAATATTAATTACTGGTCTTCTATAAGGAATAAAAGAATTAAAAAATTCATTTTAGCATGATGAAAAAATTAAAGCTAAAATTTTTTTTGGCATTAAGTGGGATTAAGGCTAAAAACATTTTTTGACTTTAAGGTTATAATAAAAGGCCAAAACGTTTGCCTCTTGCCCTTACTCATCGTATTACGTAACGCCCCTAGTCTGAACTCCAGATGCTACACGGTGCTTACGACCCCAAAGGACCACAAGCTAACCCATGACTGGTACCTGCTGAGAACACTAAATAATAATATTGAAATAATGCAAAAGTTAGGCTGAAATGCCATAAGGCTTTATACTCTGAATACTGATAAATATAGCAACTGATCATAATATCTGAAAACTGAAAACTATCTAAACAAGTCTAGTCTGAAAAGCCTCTAACTGAACTGTCTCAATGTGGAGTTGATGGGACAAGCCCCCAATTAACTCCGACTAATAAAATACTGAATCTACTGTGATACTGAAATAAAAGAATATCCTCGATAGATGAGGACTCACTACTGAATCTACTACTGCTGACTGAATCTGACTAAGCACAGTTAAGAACCTGAGTGTCTGAACCTATGATATGAGACATCATAGTTCAAAAAAAGAATATGCGATCAGTACGTGAAATGTACTGGTATTCTAGATGAGGTAAGGATGAAATACATGGGTTTATATGCATGAACAGTAACTGACTGAGTGATATGAATATAACTGAATGAGAGTACAGGGTAATTGGAGCTGCTGTAAACACTGAGTATGCAATATTGCGCATATGTATATATACTATATCGGAGATTTATACTAAAACTGACTACTGATTTCTTAAAACTGAGTAGTAACTGTCTGAGATTACTGATAACTGGTTGATTGTTACTGAAAATCCTGATTTTGTAGAACTAAACTGAGTTCTATATTGAAGACTGAAACTGAAACTGTGGGAGGATATTATCTAACTGACATGCCCTTCTCTAAACTGATGGGGTCCAACTTGTAACCCCAGTTAGAAGGGTGTCAGTACCGTGCCACGGGTATAGACAATGGCTATATGGATTCATTGAAAAGTCATCCCGAAGGACTAGAATTCACCCTTTATTGGAATGTTCCCTAATGAGAATGGTATTACTCTCAACTGGTAGGTAAACACTTTATAAACCCTCAACTGGTAGGTTGATATCTCAACCTATGCTGGCTACGTAGTTCTGGAACGCAAGGACTTCTACTAAGGATCACACCCTCTACTGACAGGTGAGCCCTCATCCTTGGGTTCGCTCGATTCTAAATTCTAATCCCAACTGAATAACACTGATTATTAAACTGAACTAAACTAGACTGAGTTTCACTGAGTTCTGTAACTGACTAAGTGTAATTCTAGGTAAACAGCTAGATTTCGGGTATTAAATACCCCCAGAACTCGGTAGCATTGATAGTAAAGTATGACATGATCTTAAAAGCATAACAATAATTTCTTGTTAACAATGCATTCATTTAGACATTTTGTCAAACACTTGAGAGGCATGAACTTGTATATGAATGGAAACATATGCTAACATGTCATGATTTTTCTATTCAATTCACATAGGCATTCTAACAAACACTTGGGGAGCATGATTATTTCACATAATCATTAACATATATAAATGTCATGGCTACAACATTCAGCTAGTAATTTCAAGGATTTAACATGAGAATCATATAATTCATCATACATGCTATCTTAATTACATGAAACTTTAATTAATCATGGATTGAAGACTATATAACAATACACACATGAACACAATCCTATTCAAACATATAATTCCTGGAATGTCAATCTTATATTTTGAAAGAGGATTCTTGGGCTCCATGGGTGGTAAGGACCCATGGATGAACATCTAACATACCTGGGTAATTGAATTCTTAAAGTTTCTTGGTGGAATTCTTGAGAATTGCTCTTGATTCTTAAAGGCTAGGGTTTTGATAATTGAGAGAATGATCTTTAATTTGAGGAAAATTGAGTGAATAATGACTTAACTAGGTTATTAGGGGTTAATTAACGTATTTAGACTAATTAGGGCCGTGAAAAAAGACCAAATTACTCCTGAAAGAATTTAAATTTTTGTCACTGAAAGTCCCAATTTTGGCCTTCATTGCGATGCGGTGGCATCGCGATGAGCCACTAAAAGTTGGTTGAAACTATTCAAAAAATAGACAACTGCAAAATTGACTTTTGGCATAACGCGCCGTTATCGCGGAGCCTTACTGGAAAGTGACAACTCTGAAAATGGGCATTGGCGCGACGAGGGCCAATCGCGGTACCCCATTGGAAAAAGATAATTGGGAATTGGTACTTTACCGAGATGCGCTGAAATTATGTTGATACACTAAAAAATGATGATTGAGACCTGGAACTCCACCGCGACGCGGTGATGCTAAATTTCACATACTATTTTACTAAATGTGCCGTAACTTCTCTCCTAGATATCGGATTTGGGCAAAATTTATATTGTTGGAAAGGTGACTGAATTTCCTACATAATGGTGGGTCTTAAGCTGAAAATTTATAAATATTTTGTAAGTTTTATATAGGAATTCTCATGTACTGAAAGCTAAACTGAGTTGGGAGAATACGGGGTATTACATATTGAAAGTGGGAATAAGTAGAGGCTAATTTTTTAGAATTTGATGATATTTCTTGAATCCAAAAACACTTGCCCACACAAGTTTGATAAGAAAAGATTAAGTCACGAAGTAGTAGAAGGCGGCAGACCTGGCAAACAAGGTGTTGAACGAACTGTGTGAAAGCTTCAAGAGGTAATTTTTCTGATTTTTATTTTGATTATGTTATCTAGATTAAATGTAAGCTATATTAATCATATAGAATTATTGCTTTCGTTGTGCATGTTCTCACAATATCAACCCAAGGCTACTCATAAAATTAGCAGCAAACTTTACAACCATTTAATTCGAATTGATCAAAAGAAAAGTGCAATCTTTCGTGACTTTATATCACACATGATATGCTGGAGTGGTTTAATTACTTAAGTCCTAAACTAATCTGATGATTCCAACTTCATTTCAATATAATTAGTATCAATAGGATCCAAATTCTTTCAAAAATCCACATCAACAAACCACATATCAACAATCCCCAAAGTGAAAGTTTAGGAAAATAAAATGAATCTAATATAATTGTATATACATGACTAGATACCCGTGCCCGTGTCTTTATTCAGCTTCGGGAAAGATTATTTCCTAATTGTTTTAATTGTTTAGTATAGGAGTAAAAAAAAAGAAATATAGTACAATGAACCAATGTTAACATAATATATACATTCAGTGTGGAACGAAATTGAGCTTGCTAAACTGGTCCAACCAATTCAAAACTAATTATTAAGTCAATAAAAATCTAGTTAGATTGTTGCAACTACAATTGACGGCATATTTTTTATTTGGACATTCCTGTAAAAGTACATGATGCACGTCTCATTTGAAAGTTTCAAATATATAAGTTGAGAAGACATGCCTCGATTTCAAAATATTTATTACACCATAAAATTACTGAAATACCCTTGGTAGTCTTTCGATAAGGAACAAAAAGATATTTATTAAAAATTACTACCATGTATAATTCAATTACAAAGGTCTAAATAAAAATATTATTAAAATAATACATGAGGAAAAAACTAATAAATTTAAGAAAAAATCAAAATGCATGTGTAACCATTTTATTGCACCATAAAAATGAAGAAAAAACTAATAAATATAAGAAAAAAGCAATATGCATGAGTAACCATTTTATTGCACCATAAAATTAATGAAATACCCTTGGGGTATAAAAAAGAAGTAATTTAATAAGGAAATAAAAAATATTTATAAAAAAATTACTACCATGTATAATTCAATAACAAAGGTCTAAATAAAAATATTATTAAAATAATACATGAGGACAAAACTAATAAATATAAGAAAAAACAGTATGCATGTGTGATAATTTTATTGCGCCATAAAAATGAGGACCAAAGTAATAAATATAAAGAAAAAGCAATATGCATGTGTAACCATTTTATTGCACCATAAAATTATCGAAATACCCTTGGTAGTCATTTAATAAGGAACGAAAAGATATTTATACAAAAATAGTACCATGTATAATGGAATTATAAAGGTCTAAATATAATAGGGGAAAGGACAATAGTAGCCACTCGCTAAAATAATTCCGGTCGAGTGGCCATTGATTTTTAAATTCCAAATTATAGCCATTTATGCAGTATAAAAGTGTATAAATGCGGTATAAAAGTGTATCAATACAGTATAAAAGTGTATCAATATGGTATAAAAGTGTATCAATTGGGTATAGAGACTACATGCGACCGATGGGCCAAATGGCTAAAAATCGAAATTAAATTGGGCCGACTTGCTCCAATTGTCCAACTTTTACATGGGTTGGCCATTTCTCTTCAAAATGGTCAGTCCATGTCCTTTTCCCATAAAATATTACTAAAATAATACATTAGGAAAAAACCAATAAATATAAGAAAAAAAATATGCATTTGTAACCATTTTATTGCACCATAAAATTATGGAAATACCCTTTGTGGTCATTTAATAAGAAACAAAAAGATATTTATAAAAAAAGTATCATGTATAATTCAATTACAAAGGTCTAAATAAAAATATTATTAAAATAATACATAAGAACAAAATAAATAAATATAAGAAAAAAGCAATATGCATGTGTAACCATTTTATTGCACAATAAAAATGAGGAAAAAACTAATAAATATAAGGGAAAAACCATATGCATGTGTAACCATTTTATTTACTACTATATATAAGTAAAGGTTGGGGTGACTAAAATTTCGATTATTAAAAATGCAGATCTATACTCTGGGGTGAATATGATTGTATATACATTCGAGCGTGTTCTTAATTATGAAGATATCACAATCCAACTTCAAAAGAGATGGAATAATTGGAAGGTTGAATATCTCCAAGTTACCATTATAAGAAACAAGAATGTGAAAAGTTTCCCAAACATGATGAAATCAATGCCATACTAAACTAAGAGTTTATTGTTTATTGATACAAAATTCATGCAATAGTAAACCTGATGTTTATTAAAGAATTTTTTCATATGTTATGGTAACTTGAAGTTACTAATAAAAATTATTTAATCTATTGACATAAATAATTTGCCAGCATGAAGATGTGCATATAGAGTATTAGACATTTGTTGAAAAAATAAAAGATTCTTCAAGAATTATTTATGTTGCTTGTTCTCATGACAAGTTGGTTGGACCAACTAATATTGGGATTACTACTATAATCGAAATAAATATAAGAAAAAAGCAATATGCATGTGTAACCATTTTATTGTATAGTAAAAATGAAGAAAAAACTAATAAATATAAGGAAAAAACCATATGCATGTGTAACCATTTTATTTACTACTATATATATATATATATATATATTACCATGATAAGAAACAAGAATGTGAAAAGTTACCCAAACATGATGAAATCACATGCCATAATAAACTAAGAGTTTATTGTTTATTGATACAAAATTCATGCATTAGTAAACCTGATGTTTACTAAAGAATTTTTGCACATGTTATAATAACTTGGAGTTACTAATAGAAATCATTTAATCTAGTCAATAAATGATTTGCCATCATGAAGATGTGCATATAGAGTATTAGACATATGTTGAAAAAATAAAAGATTCTTCAAGAATTATTTATGTTGCTTGTTCTCATGACAAGTTGGTTGGACCAACTAATATTAGGATTAGATCCCTCAAAATCTTAAAAGTATAAAAGGTGAATAAGGGTTCGTTCACCTGTCATGTGATATGTTGAAAAGATGCACCAATATTATGATCACGTGTACATTCATTGTCAACATGAATTTGATATTCATAAAGTTTCTTGCTCAATGAAATTGAGTTAAGAGCATAACTTTCAGACGATGTAATCAAGACAATTCATCTTGATGACGATGGTTTGACATTGAATGCTTTCGATAAATAGCTAAACCATTACTACTAAGAACAAAGCTTCATGTGTTGGTCTAAAATATGATATGTTGTACACAATAGTACTTGTATGAATTAGACCCAAAAATTATGATTAATACTTCCCTCTTAATTGGTTCAAGGTCAGGAATCAATTATTCCATCTAGTAGTTTTGATATGCGGTATTTGATAAATAAATATACCATAATGTATAAAGATGGATTCCTAAAAAAAGATGGAGGATTTATGTTAGTTTTTCTAACATTAGGAGGAGATTATAAGCAGCCATGAAATATGTTAGGAATTATCATCAGATCATCATTCAAAAGATAATTCAAGTTAAATGCCGAAAGCATCACATATTAAGTTGCAAGTGCTCCTATTTTATGTCCCCTAAGGACAACGTCTATGCATGCGTTAAGTGTGGTAGACCAATCAATTCCAAATAAAATAATCCTTGAAAAGGATAAGGAGCAAATAATCATAATAAGAAGGCAATATGCTCTTGAAGAGCCTACGACATAACACTTCATGAAACCTTATGAGAGGTTCAGGTACCAGAAAATAATGAAGTAATGAGATCTTCAAATGTTATGTCATACTGCAAACCGATACGAAATGATATACCATCAATGATATCTTTGATACAATTTCGGCATAATATTGTAAAAAATTATGAGGATCTGAATTCTACGTTTATTTAAGCATGATGACGTAAGAAAATTTGTCAAGTGACCTGAAAGGATGCATTTTAGTAAGCATAAAACTTATTTGATTTGTTGTCTACACACTTGAAGGTGTCATACTTGACATATTGGATATTGTCACTTGACAATAATTAATATAAAAACTTTTTTAGGATTTAAAATGTTTGAAGCATATAAAAGTAACTGAGAAACTTATTTATGATCCTTATATTATATAAGCTTATAGCTTTAAAATTCTTGCAACTCTCAGAGAGTTTTCAAAAGCAATAGATTACTTGTTGAAATAAGAAGTATACCAAATTTTGATTATTTATGAAGTAACATATATTATTGCAATTGATGGACAACACTAATATATCTTGCAAATACTACAAGGCCTAATATAGCCTTTTTAGTCAATTTGTTAGCAAGGTATATTTCTGCTCCTACTAGGAGACATCAAAATAGGATAAAATATATGAACTTAGTTTATTCTAAAGCTTCCAGTCTCGATCTTGTTGATTATGCTGATGTTGGATACTTATTTAACCCGCATAAATCTCGATCTCAAATATGCAATGTATTCAAATGTGGAGATACTGTCATATCTTGGATATATACAAAGCAGTCTATCTAGCTATATCATTGAACCATGATGAGATAATAGCTATTCATGAAGCTAGCCGAGAATATGTATGGTTGAGGTCCATGATACATGTCATTCGAGAATAATGTGGTTTAAAATGTGACAATGTACCCATAATTTTATACAGAGATAATGCAGCATGTGTAGCACATCTTAATGGAGTATTTAAAAAAGGAGATAGAACGAAACACACTTTACCAAAGCTTTTCAACATACATGAGCTACAAAATAATGATGATATTTATGTGCAATAGATTCATTCAAGTGACAACATGGTTGATTTATTCACCAAAAGTCTCCCCCAATTGCAACTTTTAAGAATATGGTGCCCAAGATCGGGATTTAAAAGTTCATTGGTGTTCTTATTAAGGAGATCAAATACGCGTAGTACTCTTTTTACCTTTCAAGATTTTGTCTCACTGGATTTTTCTTGTAAGGTTTTTAATGAGGAGATCTATATATGTATTGTTAGAGATGTGTACTCTTTTTCCTTCACTAAATTTTTTTCCCATTGGATTTTTTCTAGTAAGATTTTAACGAGGCATATTATCTATAAATTAGACATTCAAGTGGAGGGTTATAAATGTATTTACATTATAATAAATGTCTATGAAGGATCTATCAATATCTATCAAGATCTAGTTGATATCCATCAAGATTTGAAGTATCCATCTTTTAGTTAAAAACTAGAATTAAGTTTCCCCTATAAATAAAGGGGTTTTATTTATTGTAAATTATCCTCAAGGATCCCAAGGCACTCCTCAAGAATCCTCATGATAAATAAAGAAGTTTCATCTATTCTCTCTATATTCTTCTTGTTCTTTGCTTTATATTTCATAACTGATCATATGATATGTTGAAAAGATGCATCAATATGATGATCACATATACATTCATTGTCAACGTGCATTTGACATTCATAAAGTTGCTTGCTCAGTAAAATTGAGTTAAGAGCATAACTTTCAGACTGTGTCATCAATAAAATTCATCTTGATGATGATGGTTTGGCATTGAATGCCTTCGATAAATAGCTAAATCATTATTAATGAGACAAACCTTCATGTGTTGGTCTAAAATATGATATATATTACACAATAGTACTTGTATGCATTAGACCAAAAAATTATGATTAATACTTCCCTCTTAATTGGTTTAAGGTCATGAATCAATTATTCCATCTAGAAATTTTGATGTGCGGCATTTGATAAATCAATATACCATAATGCATAAAGATGGATTCCTCAAAGAAGATGGATGATGTATGTTAGTTTTCCTAACATAAAGGGGAGATTATAAGCAGCCATGAAATATGTTAGTAATTATCATCAGATCCTCATTCAAAAGATAATTCAAGTCAAATAATGAAAGCATCTCATATTAAGCTGCAAGTGCTCCTATTTTGTGTCCCTAAAGGACAATATATATGCATGCGTAAAGCGTGTTAGAATAATCGGTTCCAAATGAAATAATCCTTGAAAAGAATAAGGAGCAAATAATCATAATAAAAAGGCAATATGCTTTTGAAGAGCCTACGACATAACACTTTATGAAATCCTATGTGAGGTTCAGGTACCTGAAAATAATAAAGTGATGAGATCTCAAACTGTTATGTCATAGTTTGAACCGATACGAAATGATATATCATCAATGATATATTTGATACAATATTGGTGCAATATTGTAAGAGATTACGGGGATCTGAATTCTATATTTATTTAAGCATGCTGACGTAGAAACATTTATCAAGAGACCTGAAAGGATACATTTTAGTAAGCATAAAACTTATTTGATTTGCAGTCCAGACACTTGAAGATGTCACACTTGATATGTTGGATATTTTCACTTGACAATAATCTACATAAAATCTTTTTAAGGATTAAAAATGTTTGAAGCATATAAAAGTTTCTAAAAGACTTATTTATAATAGTTATATTGTATATGCTTATAGCTTTAAAATTATTGCAACTCTTGGAGAGTTTTCAAGAGAAATAGATTATTTGGTGAAATAAGAAATATACCGAATTTGGATTGGTTACGAAGTACCATATCTTAGTGCAATTGATGAACAACGCTATTGTATCTTGTAAATACTACAAGGCCTGAAATAGACTTTTTAGTTAATTTGTTAGAAAGGTATATTTCTACTCCTACTAGGAGACATCAAAATGGGATAAAAGATATGAGCTTATTTTATTCTAAAGCTTGCAGTCCCAAACTTGTTGATTATGCTGATGCTGGGTACTTATTTCACCCGCATAAATCTCGATCTCAAATATGCAATGTGTTCAAATGTGGAGATATTGTCATATCTTGGAGATATATAAACCAGTCTATCTAGCTACTTCATTAAACCATGATGAGATGATAGCTATTTATGAAGCTAGCCGAGAATGTGTATGGTTGAGGTCCATGATACATGTCATTCAAAAAAAAATATGGTTTGAAATGTGATAACGTTCCCATAATTTTATATAGAGATAATGCAGCATGCATAGCACATCTTTATAGAGGATTCATAAAAGGAGATAGAACGAAACACACTTCATCAAAGCTTTTCTACATACATGAGCTACAAAATAATAAAGATATTAACATGAAATGGATTCCTCCAATTGTAACTTTCGAGAAGATGGTGCACAAGATGGTCCAATTGTAATCTTTTTCCCCTTCAAGGTTTTGTCCCACTGGATTTTCCTTGTAAAGTTTTTATTGAGGCAACCTATATGTGTATTGTTAGAGATGTGTACTCTTTTTCCTTTGCTAAATTTTTTCCCCATTGGGTGTTTTCTAGTATGATTTTATTGAGGCATATTATCTATCAATTAGACATTCAAGGAGAGTGTTATAAATGTATTTACATTATATTGAATGTCTATGATGGATCTATCAAGATCTAGTTGATATCTATCAAAATTTAAAGTATATGTCTTTTAGTGAAAAACTAGAAGTAAATTTTTTCTATAAATAAAGGGGTTTTATTCATTGTAAATCATCATCAAGGATCCCAAGGAACTCCTCAAGAATCCTCATGATAAATAACGAAGTCTCTTCTATTCTCTCTCTATTCTTCTTGTTCTTTGTTTTATATTTCATAACATAATAATAGTAGTAGTAATAGTAATAGAAAAAAAAAATAATAATGATAATATAATAATAATAATAATAATAATAATAATAATATAATTACTTATAAATAAAGGATTGGTGTACTACTCAAAAAGACAAAATAGTAGTACACCCATTCTTCATTTATATATAAGGGATCATTTGGTGTGATGTACTAAATCAAATTGTCCCGGGATAAAATAATAGTCCCGAGATAAAAATTTTAGTGCATTGTTTGGTTGTCAGGGTCGGAATAGCTTATCCCACCATTTACACCATAGTGATGGGATAAGTTATCCCATATGGATGGTAGGATAAGTTATCCCGGGATTAATTATCCTGGAATAACTATTTTTCAACTAAACGACCCCTAAGAGTAATAAGTGGAATATCTTTCATAAATCTAAAGAATGCATTCAGATGCTTAAACAAACACCTTATGAGAAACCTTGATATGTTAGAAATTCATCAAAAGTCATAAATTTTCTAGTGGAGTCTATTAATTCCGACCAACTCAAAATCTACTCTAAACAGTCTCACATTTTAGATATATTCTCTCTTGATATTTTCAGTCTTTTAATGTATTATTCACTCAAAGCGGTTCATGTTTACGGCACATCAAATTTTAAAATTGAGCTTGTAAAGCTTTAATGATTGATCTGAATATTTTGAAAGTTTTATATAGGAATTCTCGTGTACTGATAACTAAACTGAGTTGGGAGAATACGGGGTATTAGAATATCACCCCCTTGGAAACATTCATCCTCGAATGAGACTGATTAAGCTGAAAAGACTAATAGACTGCATTAATACAACACTGAACATGCACAACTGAAGCATAACTAAGTTGAGACTGCTGATAAACTGAGTTTACATATTGAACATGCATAATTGAAGCATAAAATACATGACTGAAATGATTCATGAATGCATGACTATCATGAATATTATATGCAGTGGTAACTGATACCAAGTTTGTAGCTGTAATTGAACATGGAACTGAGTAAATCTAAGAAAGACTGTTGCCTCAAGTTGAGTCTGAGTTTACGGAGAAGAGGCGAGGATACCTGGTCCGCATATCTGCTTCTTCTTCCCAAGTAGCTCCCTCAATGGACTGGTTCTGCCAAAGAACTTTGACCAAGGGAACTTCTTTGTTCCTCAGTCTGCGAATCTGATGATCAAGGATTTAGACTGGTACCTCTTTAAAAAAAAGATCATTCTAAATATCTACACCCTCTAAGGGGACTACAACTGTTGGGTCACCAATACATTTCTTTAGCAAGGAGACGTGGAATACAGGGTGCACTGAAGCTAAGTTTGAAGGCAACTCAAGCTTGTAAGCTATCTTTCCGAAATGGTTGAGAATTTTGTAAAAACTGATATATTGGAGACTGAGTTTCCCTTTCTTATCAAACCTCTTCACTCCCTTCATGGGAGAGATTTTTAAGTACACAAAATTGCTAATCTCAAACTTGATATCTTTTCTCCTCACATCTGTATACGATTTCTGTCTGCTCTAGGCAGCCCTAAGCCTTTCTCTGATCAACTGAACCTTCTCTAAGGCATTAAACACTAAATCAGCCCCTACTATTGAGACCTCACTACCTCGAAGCAACCAATTAAAGATCTACATCTCCTACCATAAAGAGTCTCAAACGGAGCCATCTGAATACTAGAATGACAGTTGTTATTATATGCACATTCGATTAAAGGCAAGTGGTCATCCCAGCTACCTTTAAAATCAACAACGCATGCTCTTAACATATCTTCTAGAGTCTGAATGGTCCTTTCTGCTTGACCATCTGTCTGAGGGTAAAAAGTTGTACTATGGTGAACTTGGGTACCAAGACCCTTTAGGAAGGCTTTCCAAAAGTGAGAGGTAAACTGAGTACCTCTATCTAAGATAATAGCTAATGCAATACCGTGCAACCTAACTAACTCTCTGAGATAGAGCTTGGTATAGACTTTGGCTGAATAAGAAGTATGGACTGGCAAGAAATGGGTTTATTTGGTTATTCTGTCTACAATGACCCAAATAGAATCATGTTGTCAATGGGTACGAGGCAAACCTATCACGAAATCCATGTTCACTTCCTCCCACTTCAAAGTAGGAATATTGAACTCCTGTATAGACTCACTAGGATTCTTCTGCTTAATCTTAACCTACTGACATGTAGAACACTTAGCTACAAACTCTGCAATGTCTTTTTGCATCCTAATCCACCAATAGATCTCCCATAAGTCGCGGTACTTATTAGTATCCCCTGGATAAATAGAATATCGTACACCATGCACTTTTGCAAGAATTCGCTGTCTCAATACATCTACACCTGGCACACATAGACGGCCCTGGCAATGCAACACACCATCTCTTCTTTGCGAGAAAACCTCTACTTTCTGATCTCCGACTAACTTTTTTAACTAACTAGACTGAGATCTCTGTCCTTTTTTTCCTTCACTTCAGAAACCATAGATGATTCTGAACTATTCTGCACCCACACACTACCCTCTGCTGAATCGACTAAGTGGATATCTAGTTGGGCAAGCTGATGAACTTCCTGAACTAACTTGATAGAATTCTTGAGAATTGCTGTTGATTCTTGAAGGATAAGGTTTTGCTATTTAAGAGAATAATCTTCAATTTGAGGAAAATTGAGTGAATAATGACTTAACTAGGTTATTAGAGGTTAATTAACGTATTTAGATTGATTAGGGCCATGAAAAAAGACCAAATTACTCCTGGAAGGATTTAAATTTTCATTACTGAAAGTCCCAATTTTGGCCTTCACCGCGACGCGGTGGCATCGCGGTGAGCCACTAAAAGTCGGCTAAAACTGTTCAAAAAAAGAACAACTGCGAAATTGACTTTTGGCACGACGCACTATTATCGTGGAGCCTTACTAAAAAGTGATAATTTTGAAAATGAGCGTTGGCACGACGCGGGCCAATCACGGTACCCCACTGAAAAAAAGATAATTGGGATTTAGCACTTCATCGCGATGCATTGAAATTCTATTGATACACTAAAAAATAATGATTGAGACCTGGAACTTCACCGCGACACAGTGATGCTAAATTTCACATACTATTTTACTAAATGTGTCATAACTTCTCTCCCGGACATCAAATTTGGATAAAATTTATATCGTTGGAAGGCTGATTGAATTTTCTACATAATGGAGGGTCTTAAGCTGGAAAATTCTAAATATCTTGAAAGTTTTATATAGGAATTCTCATGTACTGATAGCTAAATTGTGTTGGGAGAATATAGGGTATTACATATTGAAAGTGGGAATAACTTGAGGTTGATTTTTGAGAATTTGATGATCTTTCTTGAATCTAAAAACACTTGCCCACACAAGTTTGATAAGTAAAGGTTAAGTCAGAAAGTAGTAGAATGCAACAGACCTAGCAAACAAGTTGTTGAACGAACTGTGTGAAAGCTTCAAGAGGTAAGTTTTCTGATTTTCGTTTTGATTATGTTATCTAGATTATATGTAAGCTATATTAATCATGTAAAATTATTGCTTTCGTTGTGCATGTTCTCACATTATCAACCCAAGGCTAATAATAAAATCAGTAGCAATCTTCACAACCATTTAATTCGGATTAATCAAACGAAAAGTGCAATCTTGCGTGACTTTCTCTCACCCATGATATGCTGGTGTGGTTTAATTACTTAAGTCCTAAACCAATCTGATGATTCCAACTCCATTTCAATATAATTAGTGTCAGTAGGATCCAAATTCCTTAAAAAATCCACATCAACAAACCACATATCAACAATCCCCAAAGTTAAAGCCTAGGAAAATAAAATGAATCTAATATAATTTTATATACATGAATAGATACCCGTGTCCGTGCCTTTATTCGACTTTGGGAAAGATTATTTCCTAATTATTTTAATTGTTTAGTATAGTAAAAAGAGAAATATAGTACAATGAACCAATGTTAACATAATATATACATTCAGTGTGGAACAAAATTGAGCTTGCTAAACTGGTCCAACCAATACAAAAGTAATTATATAAGTCGATAATATTCTAGTTAGATTGTTGTAACTACAGTTGACGGCATGTTTTACATTTAGACATTCCTGGAAAAGTACTTGATGCACGTCTCATTTGAAAGTTTCAAATATATAAGTTGAGGAGACATACCTCGATTTCAAAATATTTATTGCACCATAAAATTACCGAAATACCCTTGGTAGTCATTTAATAAGGAACAAAAAGATATTTATAAAAAATATCATGTATAATTCAATTACAAAGGTCTAAATAAAAATATTATTAAAATAATACATAAGGAAAAAACTAATAAATATAAGAAAAAACCAATATGTATGTGTAACCATTTTATTGCACCATAAAAATGAGGACAAAACTAATAAATAAAAGAAAAAAGTAATATGCATGTGTAACCATTTTATTGCACCATAAAATTATTGAAATACCCTTGGTAGTCATTTAATAAGGAACAAAAAGATATTTATAAAAAAAAAGAATCATGTATAATTCAATTACAAAGGTCTAAATAAAAATATTATTAAAATAATACATGAGAACAAAATAAATAAATATAAGAAAAAGCAATATGTATATGTAACCATTTTATTGCACAACAAAAATGAGGACAAGACTAATAAATTTAAGGAAAAAAACATATGCATCAGTAACCATTTTATTTACTACTATATATAAGTAAAGTTTGGGGTGACTAAAATTACCGAACTATCTTTGGTAGTCACTCCAACCTTCACGTATATATAGTAGTAAAGTAAAGTACTAATAGTAATAATAATATAAAATAATAACAATAGTGATGATAATAATAAAAAATATATAGTAGTAAATTAAAGTAATAATAGTAATAGTAGTAATAATAATAATATAATAATAATAATAATAGTAATGATAATAGTAAAAAAAAGTAATAATAGTAATAATAATAATAGTAGTAGTAGTAGTAATGGTAATAGCAAAAACAAAATGTAATAATAATAATAATAATAATAATAATAATAATATATAATTACTTACAAATGAAGGATTGGTGTACCACACAAAAAAAAACAAATAAATATAAGGAAAAAGTAATATGCATGTGTAACCATTTTAATACACAATAAAAATGAGGACAAAACTAATAAATATAAGGAAAAAATCATATGCATCTGTAACTATTTTATTTACTACTATATATAAGTAAAGGTTGGGGTGACTAAAATTACTGAACTACCTTTGATAGTCACCCCAACCTTCACTTATATATAGTAGTAAAGTAACGTAATAATAGTAATAATAATAATAATTATAATACTAGTAATGGTAATAGTAAAAAATATATAATAGTAAAATAAATTAATAATAGTAATAATAATAATAATAATAATAATAATAATAATTACTCTTATATATAAATGAAGAATGAGATAAGTAATTATTATATATTATTATTATTATTATTAATATATTATTTTTTTTTCTATTACTAATACTACTACTATTACTATTATTATTATTATTATTATTATTATTACTACTACTACTTTACTTTACTAGTATATATAAGTGAAGGTTGGGGTGACTATCAAAGGTAGTTCAGTAATTTTAGTCACCCCAACCTTTACTTTTATATAGTAGGAAATAAAATGGTTACAAATACATATGATTTTTTCCTTATATTTATTAGTTTTGTCCTCATTTTTATTGTGCAATAAAATGGTTATACATGCATATTGCTTTTTCCTTATATTTATTTGTTTTCTTTTTGTGTAGTACTTCAATCTCTTCAATTATAAGTAATTATATATTATTATTATTATTATTAATATTATTACTAAATTATTATTTTTGCTATTACTATTACTACTACGAATACTATTATTATTTTTATTTTTATTATTATTATTATTACTTTTTTTTTTACTATTATCGTTACTATTATTACTATTATATTATTATTATTATTAGTAGTAGTAGTAGTAGTAGTACTTTAATTTACTACTATATATTTTTTACTATTATCATTACTATTGTTATTATTTTATATTATTAATACTATTATTACTTTACTTTACTACTATATATATGTGAAGATTGGGATGACTACCAAAGATAGTTCGGTAATTTTAGTCACCCCAACTTTTACTTATATATAGTAGTAAATAAAATGGTTACACATGCATATGATTTTTTCCTTATATTTATTAGTTTTGTCCTCATTTTTACTGTGCAATAAAATGGTTACACATGCATATTATTTTTTCTTATATTTATTTGTTTTGTTCATATGTATTATTTAATAATATTTTTATTTAGACCTTTGTAATTGAATTATACATGATATTAGTAGTAGTAGTAGTAATGGTAATAGTACAAAAAAATTATAATAATAGTAGTAGTAGTAGTAGTAGTAGTAGTAATGTTAATAGTACAAAAAAATTATAATAATAATAATAATAATAATAATAATAAAGGGGTTTTATTCATTGTAAATCATCCTTAAGGATCCCAAGGAACTCCTGAAGAATTCTCATGATAAATAAAGAAGTCTCATTTATTCTCTCTCTATTCTTCTTGTTCTTTGTTTTATATTTCATAACACGTTATCAGCACGAGACTCTGTCAAACAAGATGAGATTATAAATCTAATTTCAAGGTTAGTAAAGCCTTATGTTATCTGTCTTTTGCTACTAATAATATAATTATTGATGGATTTGAGGAAAAATAATTGGTCTGAAACCATTTATGTTTTAAATTTATTCCTCAAGAACAATATTATCAAAAGGAATGATAATATGTTGGGTTTAAGTCCCATCGATTTATGCCTAAGACGCCTTTGTATGGATAAGACGTTGAGGTTGAATCTCAATGCACCATATTGATGATATTATGATGGCTAAGGCAAAATAATGTGTATTTGGTGAAATATGTCCCATTAAATATGCTCCATTTCTTGAATTGATGTGGTAGCAATAAATCATATGTATGCCTCAATTTGCTTTTATAGTAGCTGTCATATTTTGATACGCTTAAGGCATGATTATATTCCATTCATGTGAATGAGAATTTCGATTATTATAAATACAGATCTATACTCTGGAGTGAATATGATTGTATATACATTCGAGCGTGTTCTTAATTGTGAAGATATCACAATCCACCTTCAAAAGAGATGAAATAATTGGAAGGTTGAACATCTCCAAGTTTCCATGATAAGAAACACGAATGTGAAAATTTACCCAACACGAATGTGAAAATTTACCCAAACATGAAGAAATCACATGCCATAAAAAACTAAGAGTTTATTATTTATTGATACAAAATTCATGCAATAGTAAACTTGAAGTTTACTAAAGAATTTTTGCACATGTTATGGTAACTCGGAGTTAATAATAGAAATCATTTAATCTATTGACATAAATGATTTGCCAGCATGAAGATGTGCATATAGAGTATTAGACACATGTTGAAAAAATAAAAAATTCTTCAAGAATTATTCATATTGTTTGTTATCATGACAAGTTGGTTGGACAAACTAATATTGAGACTAGATCCCTCAAAATCTGAAAAATATAAAAGGTAAATAAGGGCTCATTCACCTATCATGTGATATGTCGAAAAGATGCATCAATATGATGATCACATGTACATTCATTGTCAACGTGCATTTGATATTCATAAAGTTGCTTGCTCAATAAAATTGAGTTAAGAGCATAACTTTTAGACTGTGTAATCAAGATAATTCATGTTGATGATGATGGTTTGGCATTGAATGCCTTCGATAAATAGCTAAATCATTACTAATAAGAACAAAGCTTCATGTGTTGGTCTAAAATATGATATGTCGTACACAATAGTACTTGTATACATTAGACCAACAAATTATGATTAATACTTCCCTCTTAATTGGTTCAAGGTCAGGAATTAATTATTCCACCTAGTAGTTTTGATGTGTGGTCTTTGATAAATGAATATATCATGATGCATAAAGATGGATTCCTCAAAAAAGATGGAGGATTTTATGTTAGTTTTCCTAACATAAGGGGGAGATTATAAATAGCCATGAAATATGCTAGGAATTATCATCAGATCCTCATTCAATAGATAATTCAAATCAAATGCCGAAAGCATCTCAAATTAAGCTGCAAGTGCTCCTGTTTTGTGTCCCTAAAAAATAATGTCTATGCATGCGTGAAGCTTGGTAGAGCAATCGATTCCAAATAAATAATTCTTGAAAAGGATAAGGAGTAACTAATCATAATAAGAAGGCAATATGATCTTGAAGATCCTACGACATAACACTTCATGAAACCTTATGAGAGGTTCAAGTACCTAAAAATAATGAAGTGATGAGATCTCCAAATGTTATGCTATACTGTGAACCGACACGAAATGATATATCATCAATGATATCTTTGATATAATATTGGCACAAAATAGTAAGAGATTACGAAGATCTGAATTCTACGTTTATTTAAGCATGCTGATGTAGAAATATTTATCAAGTGACCTAAAAGGATATATTTTAGTAAGTATAAATCTTATTTGATTTGTAGTCCAGACACTTGAAGATGTCACACTTGACATGTTGGATATTGTCACTTGACAATAATCTATATAAAAAATTTTAAGGATTCAAAATGTTTGAAACATATAAAAGTTTCTGGGAAACTTATTTATAATCCTTATATTGTATAAGCTTATAGCTTTAAAATTATTGCAACTCTTGGAGAGTTTTCAAAAGTAATAGATTATTTACTGAAATGAGAAGTATACCGAATTTGAATAAGTTACGAAGTACCATATCTTAGTGTAATTAATGGACAACACTAATGTATCTTGCAAATACTACAAGGCTTGATATAGCCTTTTCAGTCAATTTGTTAGCAAGGTTTATTTTTTCTCCTACTAAGAGACATCAAAATGGGATAAAAGATATAAGCTTAGTTTATTCTAAAGCTTGCAGTCCTGATCTTGTTGATTATACTGATGCTAGGTACTTATTTAACCCAAATAAATCTTGATCTCAAACATCAATGTGTTCAAATGTGGAGATACTATCATATCTTGGAGATATACAAACCAGTTTATGTAACTACATCATTGAACCATGATGAGATAATATCTATTTATAAAGATAGCCGAGAATATGTATGGTTTAGGTCTCCATGATACATGTCATTCAAGAAAAATGTGGTTTGAAATATGATAATGTACCCATAATTTTATACAGAGATAATACAGCATGCATAGCACATCTTAATGGAGGATTCATAAAAGGAGATAGAACGAAACATACTTCATCAAAGCTTTTCTACATACATGAGGTACAAAAGAATAATGATATTTACGTGCAACAAATTCGTTCAAGTGAAAACGTGGCTAATTTATTCACCAAAAGTCTCCTCCAATTACAACTTTCAAGAATATGGTGCATAAGATCGGGATACAAAATTTCATTTGTGTTCTCATTAGGGAGAGAAAATACGCGTTATACTCTTTTTTCCTCTCAAATTTTTGTCCCACTGGGTTTTCCTTGTAAGATTTTTAATGAGGCAATCTATATGCATATTTTTAGATATGTGTAATCTTTTTCTTTCGCTAAATTTTTTCCCCATTGGCTTTTTTCTAGTAATATTTTAAAGAGGCACATTATCTATCAATTTGACATTCAAGGGGAGTGTTATAAATGTATTTACACTATAGTGAATGTCAATTAAGGATCTATCAAGATCTAGTTGATATCTATCAGGTTTGAAGTATCCATCTTTTAGTGGAAGACTTAAAGTAAATTTTCTCTATAAATAAAGAGGTTTTATTCATTGTAAATTATCCTCAAGGATCCCAAGGCACTCCTCAAGAATCCTCATGATAAATAAAGAAGTCTCCCCTATTCTCTCTCTATTCTTATGTTCTTTGTTTTATATTTCATAACCTATCATGTCATATGTATCAATATGATGATCACGTGTACATTCATTGTCAACGTGCATTTGACATTCATAAAATTGCTTGCTTAAGAAATTGAGTTAAGAGCATAACTTTCAAAATATGAAATCAAAATAATTCATCTTGATGATGATGATTTGGCATTGAATGCCTTTGATAAATACCTAAACCATTACTAATAAGAACAAAGCTTTTTGTGTTGGTCTAAAATATGATATGTTGTACACAATAGTACTTGTATGCATTAAACTAAAGAATTATGATTAATACTTCCCTCTTAATTGGTTCAAGGTCAGGAATCAATTATTCCATCTAGTAGTTTTGATGTGTGGTATTTGATAAATGAATATACCATAATGCATAAAGATGGATTCCTCAAAGATGATGGAGGATTTATGTTAGTTTTCCTAATAGAAGGAGGAGATTATAAGCAGCTATAAAATATCTTAGGAATTATCATCAGATCCTCATTCAAAAGATAATTCAAGTCAAATGCCGAAAGCATCTCATATTAAGGTGCAAGTGCTCCTATTTTGTGTCTCTAAAGGACAATGTCTATGCATGCATGAAGCGTGGTAGACCAATTGGTTCCAAATAAAATAATCCTAGTAAAGGATAAGAAGTAAATAATCATAATAAGAAGGCAATATGCTCTTGAAAAAACTACGACATTACACTTCATGAAACCTTATGAGAAGTTCAGGTACCTGAAAATAATGAAATAATGAGATCTCAAAATGATATATCATCAATGATATCGTTGATACAATATTGGCGCAATATTATAAGAGATTACGAGGATCTAAATTCTACGTTTATTTAACCATCCTGACGTAGAAACATTTATTAAGTGACCTGAAAGAATACATTTTAGTAAGCATAAAACTTATTTCATTTGCAGTCCAGACACTTGAAGATGTCACACTTGACATGTTGGATATTTTCACTTGACAATAATCTATAAAAAAACTTTTTAAGAATTCAAAATCTTTAAAGCATATAAAAGTTTCTGGAAAACTTATTTATAATCCTTATATTGTATAAGATTATAGCTTTAAAATTATTGCAACTCTTTGAGAGTTCTCAAAAGTAATAGATTATTTACTGAAATGAGAAATATATCGAATTTGAATTGGTTACGAAGTACCATATCTTAGTGCAATTGATGAACAATACTAATGTATTTTGCAAATACTACAAGGCCTGATATAGCCTTTTCAGTCAATTTTTTAGCAAGGTATATTTTTTCTCCTATTAGGAGACATCATAATGGGATAAAAGATATGAGCTTATTTTATTCTAAAGCTTGCAGTCCTGATCTTGTTGATTATGTTGATGCTGGGTACTTATTTAACCTGCATAAATCTCGATCTCAAACATCAATGTGTTCAAATGTGGAGATACTATCATATCTTAGAGATATACAAACCATTCTATCTAGCTACAACATTGAACCATGATAAGATAATAACTATTCATGAAGCTAGTCGAGAATGTGTATGGTTGAGTCCATGATACGTGTCATTTGAGAAAAATGTGGTTTGAAATATGACAACGTACCTATAATTTTATACAGAGATAATGCAGCATGCATAGCATATCTTAATGGAGGATTCATAAAAGGAGATAGAATGAAACACACTTCATCAAAGCTTTTCTACATACACGAGCTACAAAAGAATGATGAAATTAACGTGCAACATATTCGTTCAAGTTACAATGTGGCTGATTTATTCACCAAAAGTCTCCTCCAATTGCAAATTTCAAGAATATGGTGCACAAGATCGGAATGCAAAATTTCATTGGTGTTCTCATTAGGGAGAGAAAATATGTGTTGTACTCTTTTTTTCTTTCAAGGTTTTGTCCCACTGGATTTTTTTTGTAAGGTTTTTAATGAGGCAACCTATATTCGTATTGTTAAAGATGTGTACTCTTTTTCCTTCGCTAAATTTTTTTCCATCGGGTTTTTTCTAGTAATATTATACCGAGGCATATTATCTATCAATTAAATATTCAAGCGGAGTATTATAAATGTATTTACACTATAGTGAATGTCTATGAAGGATCTATCAATATCTATCAAGATCTAGTTGATATCTATCACAATTTGAAGTATTCGTCTTTTAGTGAAAAATTAGAAGTAAATTTTTCCTATAAACAAAAGAGTTTTATTCATTGTAAATTATCCTGAAGGATACCAAGGCACTCCTCAAGAATCCTCATGATAAATAAAGAAGTCTCATCAATTCTCTCTCTATTCTTATTATTCTTTGTTTTATATTTCATAACCTATCATGTGATATGTTGAAAAGATGCATCAATATAATGATCACGTGTACGTTCATTATCAACGTGCATTTGACATTCATAAAGTTACTTGCTCAATAAAATTGAGTTAAGAGCATAACTTTCAGACTGTGTAATCAAGATAATTCATCTTGATGATTATAGTTTGGCATTGGATGTCTTCGATAAATAGCTAAACCATTACTAATAAGAATAAAGCTTCACATGTTGGTCTAAAATATGATATGCTGAACACTATAGTACTTGTATGCATTACACCACAAAATTATGATTAATACTTCGCTCTTAATTGGTTCAAGGTCAGGAATCAATCATTCTATCTATTAGTTTTTATGTGTGGTATTTGATAAATGAATATACCATAATGCATAAAGATGGATTCCTCAAAAGAAAATGGAGGATTTATGTTAGTTTTTCTAACATAAGGGGGAGATTATAAGAAGCCATGAAATATGTTAGGAATTATTATCAGATCCTTATTCAAAAGATAATTCAAGTCAAATACCGAAAGCATCTCATATTAAGTTGTAAGTGCTCCAATTTTGTATTTCTAAAGGACAATATTTATACGTGCGTGAAGCGTTGTAGACCAATCGGTTTCAAATAAAATAATCCTTAAAAGGATAAGGAGCAAATAATCATAATAAGAAGGCAACATGCTTTTGATGAGCCTACGACATAACACTTCATAAAACTTTATTAGAGGTTCAGGTACCTAAAAATAATAAAGTAATGAGATCTCAAAATGTTATGTCATACTGTGAACCGACACGAAATAATATATCATCAATGATATCTTTGATACAATATTGGTGCAATATTGTAAAGGATTACGAGGATCTGAATTCTACGTTTATTTAAGCATGTTGATGTAGAAACATTTATCAAGTGACCTGAAAGGATGTATTTTAGTAAGCATAAAACTTTTTTGATTTGCAGTCCAGACACTTGAAGATGTCACACTTGACATGTAGGATATTTTCACTTAACAATAATCTATATAAAATTTTTTTAAGGATTTAAAATGTTTGAAGCATATAAAAGTTTCTGAAAAACTCATTTATAATCCTTATATTCTATAAGCTTATAGCTTTAAAATTATTACAACTCTTGGAGAGTTTTCAAAAAAAAATAGATTATTTGCTGAAATAAGAAATATATCGAATTTGGATTGGTTACCAAGTACCATATCTTAGTGCAATTAATGAACAATACTAATGTATCTTGCAAATACTACAAGGCCAGATATAGCCTTTTTAGTCAGTTTGTTAGCAAGGTACATTTTTGCTCCTACTAGGAGACATCAAAATAGGATAAAAGATATGAGCATAGTTTATTCTAAAGTTTACAGTTCCGACCTTGTTGATTATATTGATGCTGGGTACTTATTTAACCCAAATAAATCTCGATCTTAAACATCAATGTGTTCAAAATGGAGATACTGTCATATCTTGGAGATATATAAACCAGTATATCTAGATACATCATTGAACCATGATGAGATAATAGCTATGCATGAAGCTAGCCGAGAATGTGTATGGTTGAGGTCCATGATACATGTCATTCGAGAAAAATGTGGTTTGAAATATGACAACGTACCCACAATTTTATATAAAGATAATGCACCATGCATAGCATATCTTAATGAAGGTTTCATAAAAGGAGATAGAACGAAACACACTTCATCAAAGCTTTTATACATACATGAGGTACAAAAGAATGATGATATAAATATGCAACAGATTCGTTAAAGTGACAACGTGGCTGATTTATTCACCAAAAGTCTTCTCCAATTGCAACTTTCAAGAATATAGGGCACAAAATCGGGATGTAAAATTTCATTGGTGTTCTCATTAGGGAGAGCAAATACGCGTTGTACTTTTTTTTTCTTTCAAGGTTTTGTTCCACTGGTTTTCCTTGTAAGGTTTTTAATGAGGAAACCTATATGTATATTATTAGAGATGTGTACTCTTTTTCCTTCGCTAAATGTTTTCTCCATTGGGTTTTTTCTAGTAAGATTTTAATGAGGCACATTATCTATCAATTAGACATTCAAGGGGAGTGTTATAAATGTATTTACATTATAGTAAATGTCTATGAAGGATCTATCAATATCTATCAAAATTTAAAGTATTCATCTTTTTAGTGAAAAACTAGAAGTAAATTTCTCCTATAAATAAATGGGTTTTATTCATTGTAAATTATCCTCAAGGATCCCAAGGCACTCCTCAAGAATTCAAATAATAAATAAAGAAGTCTCCTTTATTCTCTCTCTATTCTTATTGTTCTTTATTTTATATTTCATAACCTATCATGTGATATGTTGAAAAGATGCATCAATATGATGATCACGTGTACATTCATTGTCAACGTGCGTTTGACATTCATAAAGTTGCTTTCTCAATAAAATTGAGTTAAGAACATAACTTCTAACTATGTAATCAAGAAAATTCATCTTGATGATGATAGTTTCGCAATGAATACCTTTGATTAATAGCTAAACCAGTACTTATAAGAACAAAGCTTCATGTGTTGGTCTAAAATATGATATGTTGTACTTGTATACATTAGACCAAAGAATTAT
This sequence comes from Capsicum annuum, assembly GCF_002878395.1. Lineage (NCBI taxonomy): Eukaryota > Viridiplantae > Streptophyta > Magnoliopsida > Solanales > Solanaceae > Capsicum > Capsicum annuum. The sequence continues at coordinate 107,127,707 of NC_061122.1, read as the reverse complement.
GATTAACACTTCCCTCTTAATTGGTTCAAGGTCAGGAATCAATTATTCCATCTAGTAGTTTTGATGTTTGGTATTTGATAAATGAGTATACCATAATGTATAAAGATGGATTCCTCAAAGAAAATTGAGGATTTATGTTACTTTTTCTAACATAAGGGGGAGATTATAAGTAACCATGAAATATGTTAGGAATTATCATCAGATCCTCATTCAAAAGATAATTCAAGTCAAATGCCGAAAGCATCTCATATTAAGTTGTAAGTGCTCCAATTTTGTATTTCTAAAGAACAATATCTATGTATGCGTGAAGTGTGGTAGACCAATCAATTCCAACTAAAATAATATTTGAAAAGGATAAGGAGCAAATAATTATAATAGGAAGGCAATATGCTCTTGAAGAGCCTACGACATAACACTTTATGAAACCTTATGAAAGGTTCAGGTACCTAAAAATAATGAAGTAATGAGATCTCAAAATATTATGTCATACTGTGAACCGACACAAAATAATATATCATAAATGATATCTTTGATACAATATTGGTGCAATATTATAAGAGATTACGAGGATCTGAATTCTACGTTTATTTAAGCATGCTGACGTAGAAACATTTATCAAGTGACCTGAAAGGATGTATTTTAGTAAGCATAAAACTTATTTGATTTGCAGTCTAGACACTTGAAGATGTCACACTTGACATGTTGGATATTTTCACTTGACAATAATCTATATAAAAAATTTTTAAGGATTCAAAATGTCTGAAGCATATAAAAGTTTCTGGAAAACTTATTTATAATTCTTATATTGTATAAGATTATAGCTTTAAAATTATTCCAACTCTTGGAAAGTTTTCAAAAGTAATAGATTATTTATTAAAATGAAAAACATACCGAATTTGGATTGGTTACAAAGTACCATATCTTAGTGCAATTGATGGACAACACTAATGTATCTTGCAAATACTACAAGGCCTGATATAGCCTTTTCAGTCAATTTGTTAGCAAAGTATATCTCTTCTCCTACTAGGAGACATCAAAATGGGATAAAAGATGAGTTTAGTTTATTCTAAAATTTGTAGTCCCGATCTTATTGATTATGCTGATGTTGGGTACTTATTTAACCCACATAAATCTCAATCTCAAACATGCAATGTGTTCAAATATGGAGATATTATCATATCTTGGAGATATATAAATCAGTCTATCTAGCTAATTTATTAAACTATGATGAGATAATAGCTATTCATGAAGCTAGCCAAGAATGTGTATAGTTGAGGTCCATGATACATGTCATTCAAGAAAAATATAGTTTGAAATGTGACAACGTACCCATAATTTTATATAGAGATAATGCAGCATGCATAGCACATCTTAATGGAGGATTCATAAGAGGAGATAGAACAAAACACACTTCATCAAATCTTTTCCACATACATGAGCTATAAAATAATGATGATATTAACGTGAAATAGATTCGTTCAAGTGATAATGCGGCTGATTTATTCACCAAAAGTCTCCTTCAATTGCAAATTTTGAGAATATGGTGCACAAGATCAGGATGCAAAAGTTCATTGATGTTCTCATCAGGGAGAGCAAATACGCATTGTAATCTTTTTTCCTTTCAAGGTTTTGTCCGACTGGGTTTTCCTTGTAAGGTTTTTAATGAGGCAACCTATATACGTATTGTTAGAGACGTGTACTCTTTTACCTTCGCTAAAAAAAAATTTCCATTGGGTTTTTCTAAGTAAGACTTTAACGAGGCACAATATCTACCAATTACACATTCAAGGGGATTGTTATAAATGTATTTACATTATAGTAAATCTCTATGAAGGATCTATCAAGATCTAGTTGATATCTATTAGGATTTGATGTATTTGTCTTTTAGTGAAAAACTAAAAGTAAATTTCCCCTATAAATAAAGGGGTTTTATTCATTGTAAATTATCCTCAAGGATCCCAAGGAACTCCTCAAGAATTCTCATGATAAATAACGATGTCTCCTCTATTCTCTCTCTATTCTTCTTGTTCTTTGTTTTATATTTCATAACATAATACTAGTAGTAGTAATAGTAATAGCAAAATAATGATAATAATAATAATAGTATAATAATAATAATAATATATAATAATTACTTATTATTGAAGGATTGGTGTACTACACAAAAGATAAAATAGTAGTACACCCATTCTTCATTTATATATAAGGGATCATTTGGTGTGATGTTATAAATCAAACAGTCCCGGGATAAAAAATTTAGTGCACCGTTTGGTTGTCAAGGTCGGGATAACTTATCCCACCATTTACACCATAGTGATGGGATAAGTTATCCCATATAGATGGTGGGATAAGTTATCCCGGGATTACTAATCTCGAGATTAATTATCCCGAAATAAAGATTTTCCTACCAAACGACCCCTTAGAGTAATATGTGAAATATCCTTCATAGAGCAAAAGAATGGATTCAAATGCTTAAACAAACACCTTACGGGAAACCTTGATATATTTGAAATTCATCAAAAGTCACAAATTTTCTAGTGGAGTCTATTCATTTCGACCAAATCAAAATCTCCTCTAAACCATCTCAAATTTTAAATATATGCTCCTTTGATTTTTTAGTCTTTTAAAGTACTATTCACTTAAAGCGGTTCATATTTATGACACATCAAATTTTTAAATTAAGCTTGTAAAGCTTTAATGATTGATCGATCATGGGGAAAGAAGGAAGGAAGGCCGAAAGTAACGACTAAAGAAGGAAAAAAATAAAAATAAAGGAGAAAGAAGAAGGAAGAAGAAGCCATTAACGGTTGAAGAAGAGCTAAGAGAAAAACTGAAGAAGAAGAAGAAGAAGAAGAAGAAGAAGAAGAAGAAGTACTATACATGTAATGACTAGCTTCAATGATTTTGACAAATCTGGGTCTTTTTTTGCAAATCAAATATCCGAGCAGCCAGTTCTCATAATTATCCCATTGAAGAAATTGTCTAAACATGTTTGAGACCAATTTGTAAAATTTTAAACCATCAATTGTCGAGTTCTCGTTAGAGACCAATTTGTAAAATTTTAAACCATCAATTGTCGAGTTCTCATTTCCTTTTCATTGTACCTCGTGTTGGCATCATCTTCCATCCTTTTCTTGTTTACATTATTTAAACTAGTTAAATATAAAATCATTAATTTTTCTTTGCAGTTTCGTGCTAATTACAAACACTTAGTCGGTTAAAGGGTTGCATTGTTCATAAATCTGATAAAACATAAACTAAAACTACCACTTTGGCCATTAACGTATTCAACCTTCACATGTTCTTGTTGGGTTCAAGGTGTATGTATGAATGAAAAATGGAGGAAAAAATAGAGGAGGGAAAGAGAGATGCAAAAATGAAAAGTGTACACTTTTATGGAAAGCTTACTAAATTCTCCCACATTGATGGGAGAAAGAAGCTTTCATGTATTTCTATTGAGAAACACATCTCCACATAGAAAGTGAGGCAAGAACAAGGTGGTTCCTCGCGTCGTCGTTGCTCACTCGACTTCGGCTACAAATTTGGATCGATGAGATTTATTTTTTAGATAAAATTTATTTTAAACTTGATGAACAAGTGAAATTTTAATCCAAAGAATCTGATAGAAATATTTTTCTCCATGTGCGGGTGCATTTTTTATGCCATGCAAATGCATGCACAATGCACCTCGAAGGGATGCGACCCGTTGAGGTAAAACGCACACTGTTTCACAGAATAGGGTGATCTGCACCCGTACCTCGGTAACCTGTGGGCGCAGGTGCAGCACAAGTAGTCACTGGAATTTGGACAGTGTCACCTGCGACCGTAGATCGGGCGTAGTTCCAGCACAGACTGGGCGCAGGTGACGTAGCTATACTGAATAGGTTCCTTTTTGCTGAACCAATGCATCCTTTTTGAAGGGGCATATTAAGGCTATAAATACCTGACATATTCCTCTGGTATAGACATGATTTTTTACAGCAAAAACACTCTTCTTATCTATAAAAACTCAGTGCAATCATTAGCCGTTGAGTGAGTTCGATGAATCCAATAATTTGAGGTACCGCTATTATTGGATTGAAATCCATTTTATCCTGGGAGGAAAATTCTATAACCTTAGGTACAGTAAGGGAAATTATTCCTTAAGGACACGTCATAAAGTCGGGGGACTTGGCTTTAAATTTCTGTTTTATCTTATTTATGAAATAATAACACGCTTCTTAGATAGATTATTTTAATCTTGTGCTGAAGGTGTTGTGTAACTTCATAAGTGTTCTTGTTTTAAACTTAAACTTGTGTTGAAGTTGTTATGTTCCTAAATACAGATTTCTGTACCCGAAAACATTAAAAATAACAATATTAAGGAATAATTCAAAATATGTATAGCTTGGTTTCTAGAGATTAAATCTTTAAGATTTCTACTCCATTTGAACTTAACTAGTGATTTGAAGACATAAAATCTTTATCACAAGTTATAGATCACTCGGTTGATGATTGGAAGTCATAAAAACTTCACCGTTAAACTAGAAACAAGAGGTGTTTAAAGTTGTTGCAACTTAATTAATAGTATTTTGATATACTAAAGTTACTGTCTTGTTGTGACAGGAAAATGACTATGGATAGTCAAATGCATGATGTTGCAATAACTGTAGCAGCAACTAGTGTTGCCACAACAAGTTGTACGAATGCTCTGCCGGCAATGGCACCAACGGAGATACCCAGAAATTTCGTGGGTAGTGACTTCAAAAGGTGGCAGCAGAAAATATTTTTCTACCTTATAAATCTTTATCTTCAAAGGTTCATATTTGAGAAAGCTCTAGAGGTGCCTGAGGAAACCTTTGAACAAGAGCGATTTGTGATTGTGGAGGCTTGAAAACACTTCAATTTCTTTTGCAGGAACTATATCTTGAGTGGTCTCCAAGATGATCTCTACAATATGTATAGTGGAACAAAGAAAACAAAAGAGTTGTGGGAAACACTGGAACAGAAGTACAAGACAAGGATGCAGGAACTAAAAAGTTCTTCATTGCAAGATTTTTGGAATATAAAATGATAAACAACAAGTTTATTGTCTCCCGAGTTCAGGAACTGCAAGTGGTCATCCATGATCTCCTTGCAGAAGTATGATTTTGACAAATTTCTTTGTTGAACAGTTTAAAAATGTTCTTAGTATTCACATAAACTTTATTGTAGGTTTGATCGTGAATGAAGTATTTCAAGTAGCAGTAATAATAGAGAAGTTACCACCCATGTGGAAGGACTTCAGGAACTATTTGAAACACAAATGTAAGGAGCTGTCTGTCGAAGATCTAATCGTAAAATTACATATTAAAGAACATAATAAGGCTGCGGAAAGAAGGTTAAGAGAAAATTCTACAATGAATGGAGCAAATATTGTAGAAGACGATTACAACTCCAAAAAGCACAAGAAAGTTGGACATGAAAACAATCAACCCAAGAAGAAATTCAAGAAAAAATGCTTTAACTATGGCAAGATTGGCCACAAGTCTACGGATTATCGTGCCCCAAAGAAAGGGAAGAAGAAGGACCAAGCAAATGTTGCTTAGTCTAAGAAAAAAGTGGATAGTATGTGTGCTATGTTGTCTGAATGCAACTTGGTGGAAAATCCTCGAGAATGGTGGATGGATTCCAGTGCCATCCACCACATTTGTGCTAATAAGAAGTTATTTATTGCTTTTGCTCTGGCTCAAGGGAAAGAAAAATTTTCATGGCTAACTCCGCTACTGCAAAAGTAGAAGGAACATGAAAAGTATGCTTGAAAATGACTTCAGGCAAAGTGTTGACACTCAATAGTGTCCTGTATGTACCAGAGTTAAGAAAGAACTTGATTTCTGTATCACTTCTTGACAAAAACGTAAATATGTATTTGTTTTCAGAAAGTTTGTACTTAGTAAAGGAGAAGTGTATGTAGAAAAAGGCTACTTCACAGAGGGTCTATTCAAAATGAATGTAATGAATGTTGAAATCAATAAAAGTTTAGTTTCTTCTTACTTTATTGAGTCTTATGATTATGGCATGAACAACTAGGACATGTTAATTATAAAACATTGCGTAAATTGATTAACTTAGAAGTTTTGCCAAACTTTGAGTGCGATAAATTAAAATTTCAAACGTGTGAGGAATCAAAGTATGCTAAGCATCCGTATAAGTCCATTGAAGAAAATTCCAATCCCTTAGACTTAATCCACACTGACATTTGTGATATGAATTCAACACCATCTCGTGGTAGAAAAAAGTATTTTATAACTTTTATTGACGATTGCACTAGATACTATTATGTCTATTTGCTAAATAGTAAGGGTGAAGTAATAGATACGTTTAGGCAATATAAAACCAAAGTTGAAAATCAATTCGAGAAAAGGATTAAAACGATAAGAAGTGATAGGGGCAGAGAATATGAATCTCCCTTTGTGCAAATATGTGTTTAGAGAATAGAATTGTACATCAAACTATAGCCCCGTATTCACCTCAATTTAATGAAACTATGGAAAGGAAAAAACAAACCTTGAAGGAAATGATGAATTCCTTACTAGTAAGTTCAGGTGTACCGCAAAACTTATGGGGGAAAGCTATCTTTACGGCTAACCGAATACTAAATAGAGTGCCCCATAGTAAGAAACAATCAATTCCATATGAAAAATAGAAAGGAAGAAAACCCAGCTTGAAATATTTTAAAGTGTAGAGGTGTCTAGTGAAGGTCCAAGTTCCTATGCCTTAAAGAGTAAGGATAAGACCTAAGATGGTAGACTGCATGTTCATAGGATATGCTAAAAGTAGCAAAGCATGTTGATTTTTGGGTCATAAATCCAAACATCCAGATATCAATGAAAATACGGTAATTAAATCAGATAATGTTAAATTCTTTGAACACATTTATCCGTATAAAAATAGACATGAACAGTCTAGTGGGGGCTCTAAACGACCTCAAAATGAGGATGTACATAATGATGAGAATCCAAGACGTAGTACACATCAAAGAACGTCAACTTTGTTTGAATCAAATTTTGGAACATTTCTCTTAGAAAATGAGCCTAAAATATTTAAAGAAGCGATAACGTCTTCGAACTCATCCTTTTGGAATGAGGTAGTCAATAGTGAGATTGATTCAATCTTAAGCAGCCATACATGGGAGTTGGTTGATCTTCTTCCAGGAAATAGACCTTTAGGTTCTAAATGGATCTTCAAAAGGAAAATGAAAGCTGATGGTACTATTGACAAATACAAGTCAAGACTTGTTGTAAAAGGCTTTAAACAAAAGGAAGGACTTGATTACTTTTGATACATACTCGCCAATAATGAGGATAACATCAATTCGGATGTTAATTTCCTGGCGACAGTATATGATCTTGAAATCCATCAAATAGATGTGAAAACAATATTCCTAAATGGAGAATTGGAGGAAGAAATTACATGGAATAGCCTGAGGGTTTTGTGGTTCCAGGAAAAGAAAATAAGGTGTGTAAACTTGCTAAGTCACTTTATGGACTAAAACAAGCACCTAAACAATGGCATGCGAAGTTTGACCAAACCATGTTGGCAAATGGGTTCAAGATTAATGAATGTGATAAATGTGTGTAAATTAAAGACACTCCAAATCACCAAGTCATTGTTTGTTTATATGTGAATGATATGTTGATTATTTGTAGAGACATTTCTGACATAAATGCAACAAAATAAATGCTCGAGATCAAGTTCGATATAAAAGACCTTGGAATTACGGATGTGATCTTAGGAACAAGAATCCATAGAACTCCAAAAGGGTTGGCATTGTCACAGTCTCATTATATCGAAAAGGTACTAGACAAATTCAAGTATATGGAATTTGGTATTGCCAAGACTCTATTGAATGTGAACTTTGCACTTCAAAAGAATGAAGGTGAAAGTGACTCGCAATTGGAGTACACAAGAGTATTGAGATATTTAATGTATATAGTAAATTGTACATAACCAAACATAGCATGCACTATTAGTAAGTTAAGTCGGTACACAAGTAATCCCAACAAAACTCATTGGATGGCAATGAAAAGAGTTTTGGGGTGTCTTAAATGCACTTAAGACTATGCTTTACATTATAATAAATATCCTGTGATACTTGAAGGATATAGTGATGTAAATTGGAACACTAGATTGAATGAAGTAAAATCCACAAGTGGATATGTATTTACTATCGGTAGAGGAGTGGTCTCTTGGAAATCATCCAAACAGACATGTATTGCTTGCTCTATAATGGAATCTGAATTTATCGCATTGGATAAAATCGGTGAAGAAGCAAAATGGCTTCAGAATTTCTTAGAAGATATTCCTTATTAGTCCAAACCAGTGGCACGAGTATGTATACACTACGATAGCCAAGCGGCAATAGGTAGGGCAGGGAGCATGCTATATAACGGTAAATATCGTCACATAAGACAGAGACATAATACCATTAGAGAACTTCTCTCTAGTGTAATTATCATTATTGACTATGTAAAGTCAAAGGATAATGTGTCGGATCCACTTACAAAAGTCTTGTCTAGAGAAGGAGTTGAAAGGAAATCCAAAAGAATGGGTTTAAGGCCTAGGACAAGTCAGCATGGCGGTAACTCTACCTAGCAGATTAGAGATCCCAAGATCTAGGTTCAAGAAGATCAAACAAAGTTGTGTTTGACAGGTTCAACATTGTCAATATACCCAACCCATTCTCATGATGTAGACAATGTTTAGTAACCAAGGATAAGACTTATGGTATGAAGTCTTTTAATGATTATCTAAATTTGGTAGATTTAATCAAATAGTTTAATCTATAGGATTGAACATTTAGAAATCACCTATGTGAGGGCGAAATGGAAGCCGCTTCAAGGAGAATGTTAGTAAAAGCCTATTCTCTAAGTCCTCATGAGACTGGGACATGTTCATGGCTGAAACAAACAAAACTGTGAGAACCATAAATGATAAAAGGCTGGTTGTGTGACATGTGTTGTCTAGGTGTACATTAAAGCTCGATGGTTCAAAGATATCAAATCTACCGATTCATCGAGTGCATCTGATGCATGTTCACTACGGAAAGTTCAAAGAAAAACCCACTTATCCATATACAATCAGTCTTTGCTAAATGATCACATGCTTGTTCGTATATTCTTCAAAAGATAGTCATTCCCCAATAATGTGGGGGATTTTTGGGTTCAAGGTGTATGTATGAATGGAAAATGGAGGGGAATATAGTAGAGGGAAAGAGAGATACTAAAATGGAAAGTGTACACTTTTATGAAAAGCTTACTAAATTCTCCTACATTAGTGGGAGAAAGAAGTTTTCATGTATTTATATTGAGAAATACATCTCCACATGGATAGTGAGGCAAGAACAAGGTGGTACCTTGCTCCATCTTCATTGTCGCTCGCTCGTCTCGGCTTTGAATTTAGATTTGGATTTGGCAAATGATCGATCGATGAGATCTATTTTTTAGACAAAATTTATTTAAAACTTGATGAACAAGTGAAATTTTAATCCAAAGAATCTGATAGAAATATTTTTCACCATGTGCGGGCGTATTTTTAACGCCATGCAAACGCATGCACAATGCACCTCAAAGGAATACGACTCTTTGACGTAAAAGACAAACTATTTCGTGCAATAGGGTGATCTGTGCACGCACCTCGGTAATATGCGGGTGCAAGTAAAATGCAGGTAGTCACTGAAATTCGGATAGTGCCATCTGCGGCCACAGATCGGGCACAGTTTCAGCACAGATTGGGTGCAGGTGACGTGACTGTGCTAAATAAGTGCCTTTTTACTGAACCAAGGGGCACATTAAGTTTATAAATACCTGACATATTCCTTAAGTATAGACCTGATTTTTGACAGCGAAAACACCCTTCTTCTCTACAAAAACTCAGTGTGATAATTAGTTGTTGAGTGAGTTCGACGAATCCAATAATTTGAGGTACCGCTATTGTTGGATTGAAAATTATTTTATCCTGGAAGTAAAATTCCATAACCTCGGATACAATGAGAGAAATTATTCCTTAAGGACACTCCGTGAAGTCGGGGGACTTGGCTTTAAATTTTTTTTTCATCTTATTTCTGAAATAATAACACACTTCTTGGATAGATTATTTTAATCTTGTGTTTAAGGTGTTGTGTAACTTCATAAGTTTCTTATTTTAAACTTGAACTTGTGTTGAAGTTGTTGTGTGCCTGAATACAGATTTATGTACCCGAAAACATTGAAAATAAAAATTCTTAGATTAAAAACCATTTCATTTTGGTTCTTTGACGAGAGATAATGCAGAAAAATCTTCTCTAGCATTTTTATATAGATGGAAAGGGACCGGTTTCCATATTAATTCTAGATCTCTATTCAAAAATATGAAAAACAAAACTTCAAATTATTTAGAAAATAGTAAAACTAAAAATAAAGGATGATGAATGAAAATTGAGTCCAGTGAATTTACAGTGTTGCCGCAAATGATTCTCTTCACTGTACCCGAGGCTAATAAAATATATTCTTCCATCATAGAATGATTTACTCACCAGAATAACAGTACCTCAAATTTGGATGAACAACACATTACACTTAAGATTTTTAGACAAAGGAGAAAAAGAGAAAAAGAGTAGACACTTCAAAAATTCATACCAATATCTGAGGAAGAATCAGATAACCAATAAGTACTGGTTTTGGAAAGAAAAAAAAATAATGACTCCAAGAAGTTACACTATTTCGAACAAAAGCTAATATTGTATGGTAAGTGTGTGGTCCACATATTGCATTGCACAACCACATAACACACTGCACACCAAATAGTGAATTGGAAAAATTGCAATGTTTTGATCGAGGGAATGTGCAGACCGCACAATACATTGTGAGGCTGCACAACTCCTCCACCACCAAAACAGTGTGTGGAAGGGGCACGATCCTTCATTGTGCATTACGTGTGTGTCCCGCACATAAAGAGAAAATTTAGGTCAAAATTTTAAATTAAATAATTGCTAAATTATTAAGTTTCAATTAACTGTTTTTGAAAAAGATGATCTCTTGATCAATCCAAAAACAAAGCCGAGCAAGTAACATCAATAACAGGAGGCATGTCTTCTTCTCAACCATTTAACAATATGTAGAAGTGCTTCTACATTAAGCACTTGAATTTTTCTTTCCCCTATCAATATGAACGAAATTCTTCTTTTAAAAAAAGTAAAATAACATTTTCACTTTTCATCTATTTTCTATTCACTTTAAATAATAGAACCCGACATTCCACTCATAGGCCACTATTAGCAAGTAGTCATTTTCTCTTATATTATAAGAGGGAGTGAGCAGCTTCCGATCGTCCTGCATGTCGACTTTTCAGTTGTTTGCTCCATCATTTTACTATATTACTCATACTTAATTATTATATGTCATTTATGTATTAGAAAATTAATAATATTCTATAAAAAAAAATAGATATTTTTAACATGTTTGTTTCATCTGCTTCAACCGCAATTTTACTGTATCATTCTTAATTAATTATTATAAGCCATATAAGTAATAAAAAATTAATAATAGTTAATGTTAAATTAACTCGACGTCTTATACACTTAAATTTTTTTTCACAAGTATTTTTTATAGTAATTTTTTTATATCACTTTTAATTAATTATTATAAGTCATTTAAGACATGTCTGCTTGGCTACTTATATCGTGATTTTATTATATCACCACTAATTAGTTATTATGACCATCTAAGCATAGTGCCACTTAAATTGAAATAGAAGAAAAAGTATTATAAATCACAATAAGTAAAAAAAATAAATTATTTAAAAAATATAATTGACTATCAATACCGCAAAATTTTAGACAAGGAGAATAATATATATTAGTTAAAAATTACATAAAAAGTATTATAAACTACAATAGTAACAACTTAAAACATCTAAAAAAAATTAATCTGTTATATATATTTAAAAATACATAAAAAAGTATAAATCACAATAATTAACAACTTAAAAAATTTAAAGGTTAATCTACTTGCTTTGGCACAACTTTATTGGTTCTTTCCCTTGCCTTCATTTTTTCATCCATTTTAATTTGTTTGTCTTGTTTTTTTTAATCTGTTGTATATTTAAAAAATACTAAAAAAGTTTTTTTAAATTACAGTAATTAATAACTTAAAAAATTAAAAAATATAAAATATTTGGTTGACTCTCAAATTATATCGGTGTCACTTAAATTTAATAGAAGAGAAAATATTATAAATCACGGTAATTAAAAACTTAAATTATTTTTAAAATATATTTGACTATCAATGCCACAAAAATTTGGACAAGGAGAGTAACATATATTATTTTAAAATCACATAAAAAGCATTATAAGTTATAATATTTAACATCTTAAAATATCTATAAAAAGAAATTTAATCTATTATGTATTTCAAAAAATACATAAAAAATATTATAAGTCACAATAATTAATAACTTTAAAATTTTAAAAGATATAAAATATTTGATTGACTCTCGAAGTTACATCAGTGCCACTTAAATTGATATAGTTAAAAATATAATTGACTATCATTGCTACAAAAGTTTGGACAATGAGAGTAACATGTATTATTTGAAAATTACATAAATAGTATTATAAATTACAATAGTTAACAACTTAAATATCTAAAAATAAATTAAATCAGTAATATATTTAAAAAAAAATACGTGAAATATTACTATAAATCAAAATAATTAACAACTTAAAAATTTAAAAGATACAAAATATTTAGTTGACTCTCAAAATTATAACACTGTCACTTAAATTGAAATAAAAATATTATAAATTACAGTAACTAAAAACTTAAATTATTTTTAAAATATAATTGAATATTAATGTTACAAAAGTTTGAACGAGGAGAGTAACTTGTATTATTTGAAAATTACATAAAAAAATATTTTAAATCATGACAGTTAACAAATTAAAATATCTAAAACATATTAACAATATGATTGACTATCTAAATTCTATTTGTGTCACATAAATTGAGATAAAAAAAATAATATTTATCATGAGCCCTCGACATCTAGTCTAACAATAAGAAAGAAAGTAGGCCACATAACTCACCCTTTTCCCATTTGATATACACAGATTCAATTCCCAAATCAATATAGATAGAGCATTATAAATCAAAGGTTAGTAGTATGTTTTAGAGCCCTTACATATATTATTCGCATTGCATTTCAATTTGTTGTCATGTTTCTCTCCACTCTCGGCGTTTTATAATTAATACTTTGATTTGCTTTACGTGAGCCGGCGGTATTTCAAAAGCATCCTCTCTTTCTCCAGGACGTAGTTGTAAGATCTACATATACTCTATGTTGGGTTCAAGGTATGTGTGTGAATAAAAAATAGAGAAAAAATAGTGGAGAAAAAATGAGTCCATACTAAAATGACAAGTGTACTAAAAAATGGAAAGTCTACTAATTCTCCCACATTGGTAGGAGAAAGGATTTTTTAAGTGTTTAGAATAAGGACCACTTACTCCACATGGTAAGTGAGGCAAGAACCAAGAGGTGCTCACGTTGTCGTCGTTGTTGCTTGCTTGGCTCGGCTTCGGATTTGGATTTGAAAAATGATTGATCGATGAGATCTATTTTTTAGACAAAATTTATTTGAAACTTGATGAAAAAGTGAAATTTTAATCCAAAGAATCTGATAGAAATGTTTTTCTCCATGTGCGGGCGCCATTGTTTCGCGTAGGCGTAGATCCAGCACAGACTGGGCGCAAGTGACGTGACTGTACTGAATAGGATTTTTTTGCTGAACCAATGCTTCTTTTTCGAAGGGGTACATTAAGGCTATAAATATCTGACATATTCCTTAGGTATAGACATAATTTTTTACAGCAAAAACACTCTTCATCTATACAAAAACTCTGTGTAATCATTAGCCTTTTAGTGAATTCAATGAATCCAATAATTTGAGGTACCACTATTGTTGGATTGAAAGTCATTTTATCCTGAGAGGAAAATTTCATAACCTTGGGTACAGTGAGGAAAATTATTCACTAAGGACAATCCGTCAGGGGACTTGGCTTTAAATTTCTATTTCATCTTATTTCTGAAATAATAACACACTTCTTGGATAGATTATTTTTTAATCTTATGTTGAAGGTGTTGTGTAACTTTATAGGTATTCTTATTTTAAATTTGAACTTGTGTTGAAATTATTATGTGCCTACATACAAATTTATGTACCCAAAAATATTAAAAATAACACTCTACTCTCCCCAAACCGTGTGTGGATTTTCAAAAGGTATGTTGTAGTTTCTACTAATAATAAGTGAAGGTTTTTGGTCTGTCAAGGATATTTTTGTAAGTACCTATTGTTTCAGGGTTATATTTGTAAGCCTATGTTTCTATCACGTGCTACATTCTCCAACCTGCAGAGTGCAGACACATACTTCTTCCAGTTCTTTCACCTTCTCCATCAATTCCTTCTAACATTTCTTTTCACTTTTGCTGTTGCTCTTTCCTATCACTCTTTCTCACCCCGTTTTGCTTAGATTCTCTCTTGGATTTTTCTGATTTTCAATCAGTGTTGCTCTCAAGGTATTATTTTGTTATAATAGATTTTTGTTTTGAGTTTGGTACCAGTTTGAACTCTGCTTCATTATTTTGCACATCCATATCAACATCTTTATCTGTTCTTTGTTATTTGTAGTTACTTTTTGATTCCTCAAGTGTTGCATGTTGGATTTTTTTCTTACTTTACTATTTTTATTGAGGAATTTGAGATTTTAATTTTGGGTTTTGAAATTGAAGTTTAGAGAATTTACAGATCAATGAAAAAATTGAGAGGTATATAATTTCTCATTAAAATTTTCATGGGAGTTCAATAGAAAGAAGTAAAAATGGCTCCAACAATGAAAAATAGGCAATAGTAGTTTTTGGGTGCCCCGTAGTTAAGAGGTAAGGGATGGACTTCTCAGGTCCCAAATAAGTTGAAATTTTCAATTACATAGCTATTTTCTCTTTTTCTCATTCTTTCTATAATTTGTTCTTGGTTTCAATTTGTAAATTGTATGCATTGTGTCTTTTAGTTTTGGTAAGTTTTTTCTATGTTCTTTCTTCGTCTGCGACACTCCTACCCCTGATTGTTGATAATGAGAGGCGATATCTCTAGGTTTGTTGATTTTTGATTTTTGATTAGTATATAAGATTTTACTTGCTTGTTTGAAAATATATAAGTAGGTTCGTGATATTGGATATCTAATGAATATTAAGTAATTTTTCCTTGGTTGATCAAACAAAATTTTTTAAATTTGGATGGATAACTACTAACAAACTTCACAGTTTTGTCTTTTGAATTTTCAGGTGGTTTAACACGTACCAACTGATTCAGGTGTGTCCTTTCACTCTTATCACTGCTGTTGCAAACTCACATCTGAAAAAAGAATAGGTTTCTTGCCACTAACAATTAGCAAGAAAAAAAAGGTACATTCTTTCTTCCTTTTTTACTTCCTTCTTTGGTTTATTTCATTTTTCTCTTTGTTTTGAGGTGTTGTTTCAAGCTTCTTCTTCTTTCTTTGCTGGTTATTACTCTCCTTTCAATTTTTGTTTTTCTTTGTTGTATGTTTATTTTTTTCATCAATGAAATGTTGCATGTTGTTAATTTAGTTTAATTTATGAAGGTTTTTGAGATGTACTTTGAAATTGGGTATTTTAAGAATTTTATTGAATTCTAACGATTGAAAGGTGACTTATTTTCAGTTCCACAATGGTTTCTTCCGAAACTTTCATTTGTCGTGTCCAATCTCTTTGGAGATCAAACTGTAAAGCTCTAAGTCTACATCTTTAATCTAGGTGAAATTTGAACCCTCACCCCGCCTTAAACTACTAATGAATGTCAATTTCGATTTTTTTCCTTTTCTTCCATCTTTTATTCAAACTATTTACTTTTTCTACTGCGCAGGTTGTTAATGAGCTTTTTATAGTGGTGAAAAAAAGTTGAATGACATATGTTGTTTACTTCTTTCATATTTATTTTCTCTGCGATATTCAGTGCTCGGTGTTTATGACAATGCGCTATTATTATGTTGCATAAATTATTCAAGAAGATTGTGAGGTATAAATAAAAATAATTGAAAAGTCATATGAGTGGGAGGAAAACTAAGCTACTAATGGCTTCTCATGTGCTCAATTAAGAATTGTTTCTGCATAATATTTTGTCATTATTCATTTCTAAAGATGTTTTGAGGTGTTGATATTGTAAAATTCATGATGAAAGACAGTTATGTCATAATGAGAAAAACAGATGAAGAAAAGCAAATAAGCTTTCGTCGGAAGGAGAAAAAACTTGCAACACATTATATTATTACTTTATCCAAGGTTAGTAATATGAGAGGGCCACTTATTGCTACTAGCTTGTTAAAGATAAGATTTCATAAGTGGTTTGCATAGTTGCTATGCTATTAAAGCTTATATTTTGAAGAAGAATAACTAATTTGTATCTGTTCTAACAATCAAAGATGTATGAAAATTGAGTGGACTTTCTAAGTTAGAAATTAAGAGGATTAGAAAGATTAAAAAGAAGAAGAAAATAAGAGAAGAGTATTACTGGGAGGGTCAATTCTTAAGGAGTTTCAAAAGTTATGTGCAGTGGAAAGGTATAGGAAAGGCTACAACGCTAAAAAAACAACTAAAAATGACAACAGAAAAATAAAATCCCTTCTCTGCAGGCATTGGTTCTTCTAATTTGTTTAATTAGCTTAGACTCTTCTTACTTATCTATTGACGCTAATTTTTAAGGTTTTTTTGTATCTACCAAATTCTGCTCAAGAGGAAAGAACTTACAATCATTTCAGTAAAAGCAACAACAACAACAACAAACCCAGTGTATTCTCACATAGTGAGGTCTGGGGAGGGTAAGATGTACGCAGTCCATACCTCTACCTCTAAAGAAGTAGAAAGGCTGTTTCCGATAGACCTCGGCTCGAGACACGGAATACTAAACAAATTCATAGTAAAGCATGGAACAAGATGGCATAACATAAATACGACAACCACAAATAATAGTAAACAGAGAAAAGTAAACAGATTCGTAATAAAGCATGAAACAAGGTATCATAACAAGAATAATACTCCCACCAAGTAATTCCCTACCCTAGCGACCCAACTGACCCTAGCCTTCTACCCTAATTTGCAAAAAAAAAATTTCCTTTCGTTTCAAAAAAATTCCGCTTCTACTGAAAAGATCTTAAGTTCTTTCCTCTGATTTTTAAGAAGCTAACTAAACTATCATAGAACATAAGAGAGCAGAAGAGTATTAATTTAAACACAATTCATGCTCAAATTAATTGCTTGTCGTACACTCAATAGAATTTCACTGAGGGTTGGTAAAACTACTTTTGGTTTTCCATACTAGCTAGCTAGAAAGATTTTTGTAGAATTGAATTATGTGACATAGTTTGACAGGACATGAATGTGCCCTTTATTTCCTCAGCTGGTATTTACTCGTTCAATTTTGGGTGTGCATGAGTAGGCATTTAAACAATCATAAAGTTGAACAAGTAGATTTACGTTTCCTACATGGCAAATCAAAGATTGCTCTGTACCAGAAATATATTAACAAATTGCAATACTTGAAATCATCTTGCTAGAATTTGATAGAGCCTTTTTTGCTTTCTTCCATTCTTTCCATCTTATTAAATTATGTAGGTTTTTTAGATAAATATGGTCTGAGTTGGTACTCCAATGTTAACTTTTATAAATAGTTGTGGATGAAATCCCTAAATGATGCTGGTAATTTTGTTGATGTTTTCAATTGGTAAGTTTGAAAATATGGACATTAAGCCCAGCACAAACTTGTACATCATCCTCCAAGCGATATTAATCATTAAGCTCAGCACAAACTTGGACATCACCCTCCAAGCGATAGTTTCCATATCCTATTGTAGCTCAATGAAAAAAATTAGGAATAGTTAAACATGTTACTATCTCCTGTTGTAGGTCAACGAAGAGGTTAGGAGTACTTAATCATGTGAAATTGCTTTAACATATTGTTCAAATGTATTGGTCAAAATACTAACACGTATTATGTGCAGTTACATAGAAAGTCTGAAACTAATAAATGGTTATGCAAAAAGCTAGACCTGACATATTCTCTTTGGGTTTTAGTTTTATGTTGGTCCTGAAATTGATTTTTTCCCCGTCGGATTAAATGTTGTTTACTAGATTGTGCTTCTATTGTTATAGGTTGCAATAGTGTGTTTTGGCTTAATGCGCTGTCCAGAAACATAATTTATGCTCTGCCAGCAACCAAAGAGTATACTACTATTCAAGTATTCTGTGACATTCTTTCTATATGTTGTTTCGGTATTTGGTATATCAACATTTCAGAAAAGAGATATTTCTAAAATGATTTTATCTTACTCCGGCTTTAGTTTATGTTCTATCAACTTCATATTTTAATTTGGACTTCTGAATTGACATGTACTCTTCTATTTACTAGTAATTGTGAGTTGTACTATTAAATATAGCCGCACAATAAGTATAGCAACCAACTAGCATACCAATCAATAGTTGTGTTTCTGATCACAACTATGTTGATTTTGACAGATTTTTAATACAGAAGTGGGCTAAGATGGAGTAGAAGCATGCAAGTGATGGCAACTTGACAATAATTATCACTTCAAAGAGATGGTACAAGTCACTAAACAAGAAACACTTAGAGAGGCTCAGATAAAAACTTGGTAGTAAGGTGGAAGGACATAGCCTTGAAAATGGTTTTAACTGAAGTTTTCTTTCTGGAATTTGTTTTGTGTGAGTAGTGAAGCAACATCTTCAGATCTTAACTACCAAAGACCACCTATGATGTGGTTAGTGTCCTAGACATTGAGTGAACTTTGCACACCTTTTTAAAACTACCTTTTAGTGGATTTTAAGTGTTTATAAACACAGTGTGCTGAAACAGCAAAGTTAAATTCTCTGTTTCTTGCCTCCGGATATTAGCATGGATCTATAATGTAATTTTCGAAGTGGTGTTGCTTTATCAAGGATATCCTGTTCCGCACCACTCTTGTTTCTCAGTTAGTAGTATTTTTCTTCGGTTGAACATGTGATTCAGTTATTTAGGCCTCTGTTTTTCCTGATATAAAGATTAAATCTCCAATCAATGCTAACATGTTAGTTTATGTGGTCAGGTTAAGAAGTTGTACATAAAACGAGAGGATGAGGCAATCCTAATATTGGATTTGTGGTATAGCACAAGTAAAATTTTTTTTATAACATATGCTAAATTGTTATTGTCGGGCAATCAGGTTACAAACTGAAAATGAACAATCTAACACTCTTTTATAATCGTTCTCATAAGCAAGCTCAAGCACAAAGCAATTCAATCTTTCGACAATAACTTTTTGTTTATTTTCACTATGATTTCACTTTGCTCTTGGCTAGAGAAATTATATGTGATGGAAAACTTGAAGCTACTTAACCGAGTCTTTGCCATAATCCTTGGCGGAGTGTATATCTGAACCTGTTTGCTATGTATAAGCAGAAAGCTACATTCTTTGGTAAACATTTTCTCTTCTTTGATACCGGAGTACTCATTTCAGGGACAGTGATAGGATCAGGCACGTCTTGATGACATGCCAAGTTTGAGCCACAGCCAGCAAACTCATTCTTGATGCTTGCTGTTTTTTTTTATCTGAAAACAGCTTTCGACGTTGCATACTAGAGAGTGTTGTTACTCTGCTTCGAATGGATGATGTAGATCTTATGTTCGAGTAACAACTGTGGTGTATGTTCCAAAAACGCACCTGGCACATATTTAATAGAAATAACACATTATTCACAACCTCTAAATGGGAGCAAGCAACCGCAAACATAAGAAAACAAGAATAGCAAAGTTTTGCAGAAGAGTGCCTGACTATAAATCTCTTAACCAAAAAGACTTCTGAATTCTCAGTCACTCTTCTATAAAAAGCAAGCTCAAGAATGTTATTGTGCAACTTTGTTTCGTATGCATAAAATAATATGGGTCATGTCAGATATATTCGACGGTATTGCTTTCTTTGTTTTGCACTTCTATAAAAACATGTTAGGGAAATACCCGTGCATAGCACGGGCCATCTAGTCGTATTATAAACCAAGGTTCAATCAATCTTTTTTGGAGTACAGAGTTGCTTCAGATCCCGATTTCAAGTTGATACCTCTGTCCCAACTATAATCTATTCATCTAGTTGAACTATCTCGAGATCTCAAGCATTCGTGCACAACCTTCAGCATTGCAAAGAGATAATATGATTCAGCATATTCCGTTCCTGAAGCGTAATGGGCCTGCTTACACACTCTGTAGTTCGGAAAAATAATCAGGAAATTACATACTATAGCTCCAATACCGGTGACTTTGAATTTTTGACCCAACAAGAAAAGTTTTTAAACACTAGCCTTCCTTTCCTTTTTAGTATAGTTCAAGTACAATTTTGCTCTCTACACCTCAAATATTTTTAAACTTTCATACTTATTTGTCTCTCAAATTCTATTTTTATTTTTATTATTTTTATTTTTTTTCATGTTTTAATTCATTTGTCTCAACTTTATTTTTGTCTCTTTTTTCTTTTTTTTTTTCAAACATTATCTATTTCGTCATTTTTTTTAATTCATTTGTCTCAACCTTTAATTCTCTTTTATTTTTTATTTTTATCATTTCTCTTTTTCTCAAACTTTATTTTTATTTTTTCCTCTCATTTTTACTTTGCTCAATTTTTTAAATTCTTCGCTTTTTTTTTATCTTTATTTTTTTCTTGCCTTTTTTTTCTCAATCTTTTTTTTTTATTTCTCTATTTTGTTGATCGTTTTTTCCTTTTTCTCAACTTCTATTATATTTTGCTAATAAATAAAAAATTAGATAATCGGCAAAGAGATCTTCTTTTCTTGACATCAATGCAAATTTAAGGACATGAATTATTGTTAGGAAGTTCTTTGGAATAAGTTTTGTCTCTAAGACAAAAATTATATAACAACTTATAAATCAAGGCACAATGTGGTAGTGTCAAGTCTTGCTTATGGAGCATAACTTGTTTGAAAATTCTTGAATTAAGTCTTGCTTCTAAAACAAGAGTTATAGAACATCTCATAAATCAAAAAATAATGTGGTAGTGTCAACACTTGTCCATTGGGTGTAACGTGCTTTTTTGGGAGGTTCTTGGGCTATGTTTTGTCTTAGAGGCAAGACTAATAGAGCATTACATAAATTAAGACACAATATGATAGTGTCAACTCTTGTCCATGGGGCATACCTTGTCAGCTAAGTCTTGCCTCTAAGGTAAGAGTTATAGAATATATCATAAATCAAGACACGATCTGGTAGTATTAACTCTAGTGCATGGCCCATGGGGAGTAACTTGTTGTTTGAAAGTCCTTGGACTAATTCGAGCCTCTAATGCAAGAGTTATAGAGCATTTCACAAATCAAGACATAATGTGGTAGTGTCAAGTCTTACCCATGGGGCATAACTTATTGTTTAAAAGTTCTTGATTTATAAAACATCTCATAAATCAAGACACAATGTAATAGTGTTAAATCCTATCCGTGGAGCGTAACTTGTTTAAAAGTCTTTGGGCTAAGTCTTGTCGCTAAAGCAATAGTTATAGAACATCTCATAAATCAAAACATAATGTAATAGTGTTAACTCTTACCCATGAGACATAACTTGTTATTTGAACATCCTTGGGTTAAGTCTTGCCTCTAAGGCAAAAGTTATAAAATATCTCATAAATCAAAACACAATGCGGTAAGGTCACTCTTATCCGTGGGGCACAACTTATTACTTGAAAGTCCTTGGTTTAAGTCTTGCCTCTAAGGAAAGAGATATAAAACATCTCATAAATGAATACACAATGTGGTGATGTCAACTCTTGCCCGTGAGACATAACTTATTGTTTGATGGTCCTTAGGCTGAGTCTTACCTCTAAAAGACAAGAGTTATAGAGCATTCCATAAGTAAAAAACACGTGTTAGTATTGACTCTTGCCCAATATACGTAACTTGTTTGAAAATTCTTGGGATAAGTCGTGCTTCTAAGGCGAGAGTTGTAGAAAATCTTATAAATAAAGACATAACGTGGTAATGTCAACTCTTGCCCATGAGGCATAATTTTTTATTCGTAAGTCCTTGAGCTAAGTTTCGTCTTTAAGACAAGAGTTGTAGAACATCTCATAAATGAAAACATAACGTGGTAGTATCAATTTTTATCCGTGGGGCATATTTGTAGTTTGGAAGTCCTTGAGCTAAGTCTCGTCTCTAAGACAAGAGTTGTAGAACATCTCATAAATGAAAACATAATGTGGTAGTGTCAATTTTTGTCTGTGGGGCATATTTGTAGTTTGAAAGTCCTTGAGCTAAGTCTTGTCTCTAAGGCAATAATTGTAGAACATCTCATAAATAAAAATATAATGTGGTAGAGTCAACTTTTCCCCATGGGACATAATTTATGGTTTGAAAGTCTTTGAGCTAAGTCTTTCTTCTAAGACAATAGTTGTAAAACATCTTATAAATGAAACCATAACGTGGTGGATTCAACTCTTGCCCGTGGAGCATAATTTGTAGTTTGAAAGTCCTTGAGCTAAGTCTTGCCTCAAAGACAATAGTTGTAGAACATATCATAAATAAAAACAGAACATGGTGGATTCAACTCTTGCCCAGGGGCATAATTTGTAGTTTGAAAGTGCTTGAGCTAAGTCTTGCCTCTAAGGCAATTATTCTAGAAAATTTTATAAATGAAAACATAATGTGGTAGATTCAACTCTTGCCCGTGAGGCATAATTTATTGTTTGAAAGTCCTTGAGCTAAGTCACATCTCATAAATAAAAAAATAATGTGGTAGAGTCAACTTTTACCCATGAAAAAATAATTTGTTATTTAAAAATTTTTGAGTTAAGTCTTACCTCTAAAGTAAGAGCTATAAAACATCTCATAAATCAAAATACATTGTGGTAGTACCAACTCTTGCCCATGAAACATAACTTATTGTTTGATAGTCATAAGTCTTACCTCTACAATGTGGTAGTATCAACTCCTACCTATGAAACGTAGATTGTTGTTTGAAAGACATAAGTCTTGTCTTTATAATGTGATAGTGTTAACTCTTGTTCATGAAATATAACTTGAATGGAAGACATCGAAGAAAAAAACAAAAATAATAAAAATTAAGAAAAAAGAAGAAAATAAAAAAAATACTAAAAACACAAAAATAAAAAAAAATGTACAAGTTGAGAGAGAATGAAAAAAAATAAAGATTGATAAAAATAAAAAATAAAATTTAAAATAAAAATAAAGATAGAGAAAATTTTAAAAAGAAAAAAAGAAAAAATTAAAATCAATGAAAAATTTAAAAAGTTTTTTAAAAAAATAAAATTAGACGTTGAAAGATGTAAAAAAAAAAAAAGTAAGGGCCGAGAAAAACTAAAAAGAACAAAAAAAAAAAAAGAAAGAACAAATAAAAAATAAAGCAAAAAAATAAAAAATGAGGGGAAAAAAGGAAAAAAATAAGAGTTGAGAAAAAATAAAAAAATAAAAATAAAAATAAAAATTAAAGTAAGATTAAAAATTAAAAAATAAAAATTAAAAGATAAAAATATGAAGTTGTTATCTATTATAAAAATCATTTATGTAAATTACTTCATTGGTCAGGAACAATTTTATCTAAAAAAATACTATTAGTTAATAGGTAAAAACTTTTACAAAAGTCTTTTATTTTGGACTAAAATTTGAAAGTCACCTTAATTTTGAAGTATTTCTGAGATTTACCCAAAAATAATCCTGTATGAACATAAATAAATTTTAATATGCCTTTTCGGTCTGGCAATTCGCTCAAGGAAGAATTCCAGCATGAGCCATTACTAGTAGATGCTATATCTTTCCTCCAAAGCTATTTTAGATGAGACAATAATTGCACAGAAAAAGAAAAAGGATAGCGTACAATATATTCTAGCTATAAGGAGCCAAACACAGCTCAACAATCATTTAGTGACGGGAAATGTGAGAGAACAGCAATTAAACTACACATCAAACCCCTCTGGTAAACAGGATAATGTGAGAGAACAGCAATTAAACTACACATCAAACCCCTCTGGAAAACAGGATTTTAGAGTTGTTATCAATAATATAACTTGACAAGACATCCGTATGGCTGAATTTGATCACAACAATTTAATAACAAAATGTTGACTGCTGCTGTAGGTCTTTTTAAAAGTCAAGGGTAAAATGCAAAAAGTAATACAAACCGAACCAAGTCTTTGCCTTCATACAATTTTCTCATGAAGCACTTGGAACAGTCTCAGATCTGTCCATCTCCATTGGCTCAGCAGCAGGTGGTACTTCACTGCCAGCACTGGCACCCTCAGTAGCATTTGCATTTCCTGCATTAGGACTCTCTGTACCCTGAGGCTGTTGTTCACCTCCTTGAGGAGGCTGAGGTGATGGTGTTTCAGGAGTTGCTGGCTTAGCTGGCTTAGGCTTTGTCATTATAGGCCTACAGACCCTGCAGAAACAGAGTTAACAAGTGGGTTAAGCAGACGGCGAAATAGGGAAGGAAGGAAGAACGAAGCAAAGTGGTGCTCCTATGCGGAAGATAGACAGAGCAAGTAGAAACGCCACGATTATTGAGAAAGAAAGAAAAATCAATAAACAACAGTACCTATCAAGTGCCTCTGCTTTCTTTCGAACATCAGCTGACAAAAGAACAGGGTTGGCATATTTTCGAAGAGCATCCTGCTGCTGCTTTTTCTCTCTAAACCAAGCCTCGGCTTCAACACACTCATTCAAAACCTAGGAAGTGCAAGAGAAACATAAACATCAAATCACATTTTCAGGAAGAGGAGAGGTGGGCATATGACAAAGAAAAAATAAGGCAAATAGAAAGATGCATACCTTCTGCTTCTCTGCTAAATCAATGTGATCAAACTTGATATCATTTGACACTGCCGCTTCTCTGTAACTATTTATGCAATAAATAAACTGATCAATTACTGGACCTCTCTCCATGTACTCCTTATATCGTTGCTCAATTGGGTCACCTTGCTGCAGATTCACATTAAATCAGCTCTATATGTGCCAAAAAAAGACAAAGCAAAAATAGGACATGCGAGAAACACCAACCTTCTTAAGCTCCTCGAGTTTGGCAATGTAAACACCCTTAGTTTCATCCTCTCCATCTTCATACAACCAATCTTCCACTTCTTGAAGTTTAGCAATAAATTGTTCTCTTTCTGAATCAGTTACAAACTCTTGATATTTATCCGAAAGCTGGATATATTAAGGAGAGACTTGTCAGTTACATACAGAAATATTTTCATACAACCTAGGTTGCTCAGACTCTCTGAAAATGTTGCCACACCCATGTCGGGTTCTCCGAAAATGTACAGCTTTTGGAGGATCCGACACGCATCCGGCAACACTTTTATTAGAGTCTGAGCAACAAAGCATACAAACACAATAAGGCCAACACATACCTTATTCCTCATGTCATAAACATAGGACTCAACAGCATTCTTCTTGTCCTTCGTCTCTTCCATAACACGGTCCTGAAGAGCCATTTCAAATTCTTTCTCAACAGCCTTCTGAACATCAGCAGCTGCCATTGCACCATAAACAATCTCTGTCACTGGTACAGATGTCTTCTTGACTTTTTTCTTAGGGGCTTCAACCTGCAAGAAATGAAAACAATAAATGCTAAGCTTTACCAACATCTTTGAGAGCCGACACACCGAAACAGAAGAAGAATATTAGTTAATACCCTGACATTAAGCAAAAAAAGCACTAGGGGCAGCCCGTTGAACTAAAGCTCCTGCTATGCCCAAGGTCCAGGGAAGGGCCGGACCACAAGAGTCTATTGTACGCAGCCATAACTTGCATTTCTGCAAGAGGCTGTTTCACAACATTACATGCATAAATCAAATCCTGATGATTTGAAACCATAGTTTGTTCTTACAATGATTGATCGAGAAACTTAAACTAGCTCAAGCAGTAATTAGAAAACGTGAAAGAGTGATGTGTTACCTTAGCATCTGACTCCATTTGGACAGGTTCGTCTCCAGATTCTGGAACACCATTCTCAGCCCCTGAAGCAGCTGCAGCTCCTTTAGCATCTTGCATATTAACATCAGCCTCCGATGTAGTTGAAGGAGCAGCATCAGATGGACCTTCATCTGTTTCCATTCTGGTAGGTTCCTTAGTGCTCTCTCTCACAATGGGGACATCCACCTCTTCTTCTTCCAAAAGCTAAATTACAGACCAAAACCGTAAAAGATTGAATGACATTCTTTCGATTGACTGAGTTATGAAAAAGAAAAAAAAGGAGAAAACCACAAATTTCTAGACTTACAGTTGCGGACTCAACCGAGACAATACCATGCAGGCTTAGACGTACTTTGACTTTTAGTTTGGCCCTTTCACCCTTTGTAGATTGGAATGGTCCGATCTGTCAAAAAGACCAAAAAAAATCCAAGTGAGCCAAGGACTCACCTGATACAAGAGGACCTATTTTCCTCTAATTTTTAGAAAAGAAACCATAGGAACTAATTAGTGAGTGAAACTCTGAAATACCGTGTAAGTACTGATCTTTGCTGGCACCTGCAGTTCACTGACATCAGCATACTGTACATCTATTGTAAATGTGCAAGACCTGTAGAATGTCAGAGCTTTCACACTGGGTACCGGATTCCCTTTGGGGAAAACAATCGTGCTCTGATGATTCTCTGGAGCTCCATTTTGTGCATCTGGAGCAGGCCCCTTCCACGATAATGCAATTGAGAAAGGGAAGCTCTCATTGACCTTCAATCAGCCAACTAGAAATCTTAGGACAGTTATTACTTACAGTTCTTACTCTCATAAATCAACATAATCTATTCTGCCGGGAGCTTGGTGTGACTTAGCAAATAATCTTTTAGTACAGGTTAGCATTAACACAGCTGGCATTTGCTTCAACAACAATCTTGGTAGTTCTATAATAAATTGTGCATTTCCTTCATCCTTCAAGAAAATCATTTCTACTGCCTCTCAATATGTCACTCACTACCTCCCAGTCACGCTTGTTTTCAAGTTCCAAAATAGGCTATAGTCAGACCACTAAATAAAACAAAGGAAAAATCAAAAGCATGTTCCAAATTTTATCTTCACATATTAAATTGGAGCCTACTTAAATAGTAAGGATTATCAACAACATTGCAACACATGATGAAATTGAAATTCCTGAATCCAAGATAACTATGGAAAATATATCGGTCAAAAGAATGCAAGGCTGACAAGCTGTTACCTTGAATTCTCGCACTTTAAAAGTAGGACTGAGAATAGCACATTGCAGTGCAGCTCCTTTGGCCACACATTCACTTGCATTCATGGTGCGCCTTGGTTCCTTACCGAAGAACTCTGTCAAAATCCTCATAATTGCAGGCACCCGAGAGCTTGACCCAACGACCTCAACTGCATGAATGTTCTCAGTAGTAAGCCCAGCTTCAGCAAGAGCTTTCTCCAGTGGTTTCTTCACTCTCTCCAGTATAGGGATGCTTATTTGCTCAAATTCATCCCTCTTGATAAATCCTCTGACGTCCTTCTCATCCATCAAACACTCTATATTCAGAGGTGCCTCAGGGTTTGCACTCAGAACCTTTTTCAACTTTTCACAAGCAGCTCGAAGTCTAATGCATGCCCTAGCATTTTGGAAAACATCAATTTTATATTCTTCCTTGAACTTTGCAGCAAAATGTTGGAAAAGAGCTTCATCAAAATCCCTCCCGCCAAGATTTCTGTCAAATGAATGAGCCAATATCTTCAATTGGCCTTTCTTGAAGCCAGCAATACAAACTTGCAAGCTAGCATGCCCAACGTCAACAAAAGCAACATTCAATGGATCATTTTCAGGTAAATCCGTCTTGTAAATACCATATGCTAATGCAGTAGCTGTTGTCTCGTGAATTAGATGCAAAGGATGCAAGCCAGCAATGGTGGCTGCGTCCATTACAGCTCTCCTCTGAAGATCAGTGAAATAAATTGGGATCCCAATGCAACAATCAACTACTGCTGCGTTGAGATTCTTCTCTGCTATAGTCTTCAGATCCGAAAATACCATTCCAAGAACCTGGGTAGGCGTAAAAGTCCTCATTTCCCCCAAATAGCGTGCATGGATCAGGGGATATCCATCAGGCCCTTCAGTTAGTGAGAAGGGCAGTGCCTTAAGATCTCTTTGCAGCTCAGGATCTGAAAACTGTCGCCCTATTAGCCTCTTTATCTGGGAAATGGTATTCTTTGGGTTCATCATGCTTGATGCTGCCCCAGCAGTACCGAGAAATCGCTGCTTCTCTCCAAAGCAGACAATAGCTGGAGTTTCCCTTTTTGATTCGTCATTAAGTACAACATCAATTCCTCTCTGCCTAGCAACCGCAACAACACCACTCTCATTCCCAAAGTCAAAACCGACAACGCTCATCCTTGCTGGCTGCGATCACTCGATATCCAACAGCTCAAGAACAAGAAAGTACCTGGACAACATCATAAGACAATATATAATCAACTAAAACACCAGTGTCCGATGTATCTACATGGAAGAAGCTATGAGTTTTGAATGGTAGCACCCAAGAGTCGAATAGTGATTGATTTCCGTTAATAAGGTAAGAAAGCCGATCCCTAATGGACAGGCTTTCTGGAATGCAATTATTCTATACAGTAATTAAGGATTCACAAAGAGAGCAAATAAGTAATTTTTTTCTTTTTTCCTTTTTTTAAAAAGTAGGATAAGAAAAAATAAGCTGGTCTGACGTGGTCAATAACCTCCAAACACGTCATTCGAAAACGTCAACAATCAAAATAACAGAGACTCCAAGTTTAAGAATGATTTTTTTTCTGATTTAGCCAATACCCAAAGTTTGAGTATACAATTTTTATTTAACTTCCCTGCCAAGGAAACTTTCATGCATGAATGAGCTCGCATACCCACCGACAAGACAGGAAACAACAGTTAAGCATAGGTAAGAACTTACCTTTTTTAATCTAAGATCTTGAACGTACACAAAATCAGCCAAAATTCACTCTATATAAATAAGATAGGGCTTCACATGGCCTTGAATAAACTTGGCCGGGCACAATTTTTTCCGATAATATAAACTCAATCAGACGCTGATCCAAATAAGACATTAGACCAGTGTTATCAAAGGAAAGCTTAAAGAGCGCTTAAGCCATGAAGCGAGGTTCAAAATGTATTGAGTGCTTCACTTTGCTTAATGTGCACCTCAGCGTTCTCATCAACAAGGCTATAAGGCATATTTTTATTACAAATGAGCCTCTTATGACGAGACAAGACTAAAAATAAACAGTTGATATTTCACTTTACTCAGTTCCGTTGTTCATCAGCGAAAGAGGGCAAAATAGGTGTGTGAGAGAAGGAATTCTAAAAGGAGAGAATATTTGTCCACCTAGTGGTGGAGAATGGTGACCCCTAAGCAATTGGGGGTTCTCTCTCAAGTCACTGATACTTATAATTATTAGTCTTGGACTAAACATGTATATTTGTATTTTTTATCCCTTGTGCTGCCCATGCTTTATTTGCACTTAAAGCCCCAACTGATCTTAGAGCTTTTCTGCGCTTTTTTGCGTTTGATAACACTGCATTAGACTGCTCTATTTCCCTCCCAAAAAGGTTCTTCAATGTTAAGAATTGATCAAATTAAGCAACGACTGTCTACCTAGTAAATCTAGCCTAAGAGATTTTCGATCCGGCCCATTTTCAATCTAGCAACTTCGATATTAAAATTCATCATGTTTCTTCATTTATTTATCATTTATTCATCATTTATTCTCTCTTGTAGTTTTCTAAAAACAGATACAAGAAGTTGCCATAGCAACCAACAATGCAGGAACTAGAAAGACGATAAAGTGCAAATTTCTACAAATCATGAATCTATACAACAGCCGATATAACCACACAAGCCAACAGATTCAGTTTACGCCCAACAAAACATTATGCAGAGCATGCAATTTACACAGGGAACTGCTAAACATCGCCTAATACAGCAACAAACTCCAAAAAGTAAAAAAAAAAAAAAAAAACATAGATCTGCCAATTGTAATTTAAGAGAATTATAGTTTCGTGATTCAAACAATACCTTGACGACGAAGAATAGAGAATCTTCTAGAATCTCTGTACCACGCACTCTGCCTGTCTGTGTAGGATTTTTTATCTATCTTTTTCCGAGACAAACGGAAGATACTGATAAAACGAAAGGGTTTTATAACAGAGGGTTTGTGTAGAATTTTCCAAGATTTTATAAAAAAAAATGAATCCTTTTTCTTTTTTGGATTGGGGAGGTTCGAGTGGTCCTAGATGCTTCTAGAAAGATCCTCCCTCTACAACATCAGCTAGGTTTTGTTGACAATTCGTTTGTTGTGTGTCAGCTAAGCAGTAGGTAATGGGCCTTAGAATGTGTGTTCCTTCTTTTGGATTGGTGGATCTAATTAGTGGGGCAATTGCACAAATACCTTACAAATTTTCTAAAAAGGGATAATTCGACCAATAATATGATCGGTGAAATTTTACATCAAATTTGAAGATATAAAAAGGTCGGAAAATTGAAGAAAATGTGTTTTTAAGTTTTGAATTGGGTATCAGTGACTTTGATCAAAGGGGGCAAATATTAAATTAAAACTTGATTAAGTTAATTGGACATTCAATTAATATTTTCAAAACTCCCCTTTCTCCGTCAAACTTTTCCCAACAATCCTGCAAACCATTGTCAACAGATCAACGATCTTCAATCTCCGGCAACTTTCAACCTCTGACGACAATAGTTTTAAGTTCTTTTTTATTTTCAACCATCAATCGACGTGTCAACATTCTTCGACGACTTTCGAAGACAACAGCTTTGAGTTCTTCATCATTTCTTTTCGACTTTCACAGATAAGAAATTAGGGTTTTTTAGTTATGAAGATAAGAGGAACTTGAGTTAACTTCTCTTCCAGTATGGGTTAATAATTTTATATTTGTTGCTTAAAATGAAATGGGGACTCAAGAAAACCCCAATTTGTGATATTTCTTCTCTTAATATGATTGATGTAAATATGGTATCTTAGGATCTTTTTGGAGTGAAATATGATATTTTGTTGTTACTGTAGTTCTTGTTCTCGAACCTTGTTGTAAAAATAGTGAAACTTACATTTCAAATTTTTTTTTGGAGACATTTATTGTGACCAAAGCTGACAACTATTAATTTGTTGGTGTTGTTGTGTTTTTTGAAGTTTTTTGTAGTTTGTATTTGTACAATGTTGGTATTGTTGGGTGTGCTTTGGACTATTGGGTTGGTGTGTTGGTGGTAAATGTTGATGTTTTTGGTGTGTGTGTTAGTGTTGATTTATTTGGGTTGTGTTGTTGATTTCCTCTTATTTTTCAATAGATGAACCATCTGTTGCAACAGATGATCCATTTGTTGAAACAGATGAGCCGTTTGTTAAAAAAACAATGCATTTATACCAACGAATAACTCATCTGTTGCAACAGATAGGGCATCTGTTTGATAAAATCCTTACAGTTATTCTAATAAATGACTTTCAAGACTTTTGATTTCTTCCAACAGATGAATAATCTGCTGTAAAGATGGGCAATTTGTTAGAAGAAATCTAAACAATACTAAAACTATTTTATTTCTTCCAACAGATCAATCATTCGTTGCAACAGGTGGATGATATATTGAAAGAAATCAAAACAATATAGAAACTATTTTTATTGTTTCCAACAGATCACTCATCTGTTGCAACACATCACTAATCTATTGTGAGTGATCCATTAGAATGTTACTTTACTGTATTGTACTTGTTAGATTTACTGCTATCCATTTTTTAATGATGCATAAGATTTACTGCTATCCATTTTTTAATGATGCATAAATCAATTATAATCTTTTTTACTTTTCTTTTATTTTTAGATAATTTGTCTCCCAAAAGAAAAGAAAGTGAATCAAGTTCAAGTAAAGAAATAAGTGAAGTAGTTAGGCTAAAAGAAAATACCATGAAGAGGAGGAAAACTTCAAAAGAGATGTTGTATTTAGTTTAGAAAGTCAACATGATCCAAATGTTAATATTGATCCTAATAGCCCTTCCACTGGAGAGTTTGTCGAAACCTTCAGTATTGATAATTTTTTGTGAGAATACAGTGTGATGGAGCCACAACTTTAATTGGTGATTGTGTGATAAAGTCATCCATGGAAAAATCTTTTAATACCTTCAGAAAATTACTTCGAGAATAAAAAATGGATACTTATTTCAGGGACAGCTGTTTTAGACAATATTTTGATTTGCCGAAGGACAATAATGCTCATTTCAAATGACTATGGTGTATGGTCTTCTCAAACATAGGTATATGTATAAAAATAAAGATAAGATGGATGAGGTAAGGGTCAATTACTGTGGCATGTCAGTTTGTTTTGGTTGGAAGGAGTTTGTCATAGTTATTGGACTAAAATGTTATCCTCTTTCTCAATCTATACTTATTGTAACACAAAAAAAACACCTCGTACAATAAAAGGCAAGTCAAGAATGGTGATGACTTGTTGTCCCATGTTGGTCTAAGCTTCAAAAACATAAATTTGATAGAAGAGTTGAAAGGTAAAAGACTTACAAAGAAGATCAAGCGATCATTGTACTTGGTTTGGTTTGTACATAGTATTCTTTGGGTGAGAGACATTAACAACAACATACCTGACACGACCCAAACTAGGGCCTAGTCATGTCTAGTGCCTCAAGCCCAATCGGGATCAGATACCACCCCTAATGGCCAACCGTAACCGCCCTACACCTTATGTCGGATGAATTCCGTACATATACCAAGATGGAATAATCATAAATCAAATACATTCAAACAATGTCCATCCCCAATACCAATAGCAATGTCAAGGCTGGCACCAATAGCGACACCGCCCATGCCAACCTAAAGTAGTCTCACAAAGCCTCTATCTGAAATTAAAATAATATCTGATCGGAACATGCCCCCAACCATAGCCAAAAACCAAATTTTAAGAAATAACAAAAGTATGTAGAGGAGTCCATAACATGAAATGAAGTCTTCTGGAGTATGAAAGCTCACTACTTCAATTTGACACAAAGTTGTCCCTAAATCTAAGTCACTAAGCAGGAGGAGTAGTATCAATGGTTCCTGTACCGCGTGAGGATACATCACCCGAAGACGGGTTAGTGGGTGAACGCTAGCATGTACTCAGGAATAAGGATAAAATAATGCCAACATTTAAAACTAAGTAGGTAACCAAGTGCAATCACATTCATACATGCATATATGTATATATATACATATATATATATATATACATACATACATATATATATATACATATACATATTCTATGCTGGGAAAGGGAAGCAGGTTTAGCATGCATTTAAAAATCTTAACCTGGGTTGTGAGCTTGATCGTCCTAAAACCACCCACAGGCTATATAATCTAGTGTTACCCCCTAAACAGGCCCCAGTAGTGTAGCCGCACGAACCAGAGATATCATAGAAGTCGGGGATTCTCGTGTACCCTTCGCCCTCTTTCACCCTCCATGATACATATGTACAATTTAGGGGATTCCCGTGTACCCCACAAATATATGGTCACTATGACCAATCCGCATATCTGCAAATATGAGTTTCCAGTGTTCGTCCATCGAACTACACCTTCACGGTCAGCTATCACACCCCCACAATTATTGCTCAATTAAAACCTTTTAGCATGTAACCAAACCACCAATTCTAAGAGTTAATTACCAAGGCATTATAAAGTAGTATCGTCATACCAACTATAGCTTGCAAGCAAGGTCATTAGCCAACACGTAGGGGATTCCCATGTATCCCATAGGATTTCCAATCAATCAAAACCATGGCCACCAAGGCCTTTCCAAATCATTTAATTAAATCAAACTAATTTAGGTTCCATTACCATATTATGCAATGCAAAGTTTTCAATAAAAGTCAAACTATATGACAAAACCATTCTCATAGGCATTTTATCAAATATGTTGAGGGCATATAGTTTCCAAAACCAAAATCATGAAACAATTGACCATTCCCATGCAACCACATGTTTAAACCAACATTATAAAATGAAAAACCATAATTAAAACATGGGAAAACATTATCCAACCATTAGTAACCAAAATCCCCAACATATACTTCAAAACCAACATAAACCCACCATAATAACATGAAAACCATTCATTAAAATATATATTTAGATGAATTAACAATGAGGTAGGAGTAATATGCCTTAGATACCAAAGAAGGCAGAGAGAAACCACCCTTGTAGGCCCCAAATTGATTGTATTGAAGAAATCTAAGACTTTCTTGAACCAAGATCCTTGAGATAGTTACGAGAGGGTTTGAAGTGTATTTGATTAAGAAAACTAGGTAAATAAAGTCCCAAAAGTATTTTAAGTCATGGGGTCAAAAGAAGTTAAGAGAGGAAATATAGAGGGTACGGTTTGGACCCTTCACTCGTACCCACATCATATGAGTGGTACCCTCCACTAGTACCTTGATCAGAAGGTTAGACATCACACGTTGTCCATCATACGACTCCCATTACCCAAGTTATATCGATACCATACAAATAGTGCCCTCAAACTATATTCAAGACAGAATCAAAGGGGGTTGGACACTAGTAACATACTAATTAGACTATACCACTCATACGTTCAACGTACGGCTCATCACCACCAAGTCGTACCAACAATAAAAACTCATACACCATACACTAGACAATATACGCGATAGGTCATCTGACCTGTACCCTCACCATACAACTAGTATGGTGAGTCGAATGATGATCAGAAGCTCAAAACTCTGGAATCTTCCAAGGACCAAAACCCAGGGTATTTCAATTCTCCCCACTTGGATCATTCATCCTCAAATGATGGAATAAGGCAGTACAAGCATGATTTACACCCCACAATCTCAACTCTAACCTTTAACTAAGTTAGAAAACAAAGATACAAGGAAATGATCTTTACTTTAACTAATATAGAAAACAAAGATGTGATAAGAACACATACCTTCCGTATGAATTTCTAGAGCAAAAAATAGGAATGGATACTTGGACTTTATGTCCTCTTCCGCTTCCCAAGAAGCCTCTTCGACCTTGTGGTTCCTCCATAGAACCTTTACCGAAGCTATGTCCTTGGTCTGCAACCGATAAACCTGTCGATCCAAGATCTCAATCGGGACCTCTTCATAAGACAAAGAACCTGAAATACCAATATCCTTGATACGAACAATTTGAGATGGATCACCCAACACTATTATGACCCGAGACTACCCCCTAGTCGTAACACGGTGCTTGGAACCACAACTGATCCTAAGCTAACCCATGAACTGGCATACTGTTAAGCAATTGATTTATAATGTATTAAATAACTAGTCCTGCCGTGTAGAAATATAATTATGACAAAATCTGGGAAGAATTATAATACTGATACAATTTACAATCTGATAAAAAAATGAAATTACATAACTGACTCTGACTGACATCTATGAAACCTCTACTATACTGACTATAGATAGCAGGGATATGCCTCCAACACCACTAATCAATACATATGAATAATAAAAATAAAGTACATGAGCAATATTTGACTAGAGTCCCCGAAATAGGAGAACTCATCACCTACTAGCTGGGAACTGCAATTTTTTGGTCATGATGCATGGGCTACAACTGGTACCTACATTATGAAACAATATAACCACATAGACGTATATGTGGATCAGTACTTCAGAATGTACTAAGTAATCGGGGGTGAATGCAATAAGTAAAACTGATTTCATACATAATTTTAAATCATGCATGCTAAGTGTAAGTAGACTTACCAAGAGATTAAAATAGACTAAAAACTGAAGTAGCTTAAAACATGAGTAACAACATAGTCTGATAAGCTAGTGAATCACTACATGTATTTTCTTAAAACCTTACTTTTGCAGGATAAGTAGAACTGATGTTGGGAAATAGTAAAACGAGGATACTGCAAGAATACTGGCTCTGAAACTCTGTGATGGAAACTGACATAACTCGAGGATCTGAATATACAAATGTACTTAGAATGAACCCATAAACATAGCATATACTAAGCTGATCTGATTAACTGACTCATTGATAACTGAATACTGATTATGTAAAACTGAACTATACTTAGTCTGAATAACTGGACTGAAACTGTGGGGTACTGTACATATGAGGTAAGGACAAACTGAACAACATGAGATAACAGAGCATGAATGCATGAAAATTGTAATACCTAAGAATGCAAGACCAAGCATAAGCATATTTTTGAAAAATCTATAAACTAAAATACTGAAATCTGATAACTGAATGATTGGTAATCTATTTGCTTTGGTCAAGTAAACCTAAACTAAATTTTGGACTGAATATTGTAATGAAACTGTAGGAGGTATTTTCTAACCAACATACCCCAATCTAAGCTAATCAGGGTCTAACCTGTAACTCCCAGTTGGAAGGGTGTCAGTACCGTGCCATAAACTAACATTGGCTATGTGGATCTACTAAACTAGTGTTTTTAAGGACTAAGGAGTCACCCTATGCTGGCAAGAAACTCATATGATATGTGTCAACCCTAAAATGACAAGCAGACATCTCAAAACTACGCTGGCTATGTAGTTCTGTAACTCAAGAATTGCTATTAAGGGTCAAACCCTAAACTGGCAGAAATGCCCCAATCCCTGGGTTTGCTCGATGCTGAATCCTACTCTCAACTGAATGACACTAAAATACTAACTCGTGCATGCACTGATAACTAATAACTGATAAACTCAGGTTATGATGTTCTGCAAATAACAGTGCATATAGATTTTGGGCTAATTATGAATACATAAACTGGTAAATCTCAACATGAATATGAATAGTTAAGCATACTGATAAGATTCATAGATTAACTGTCTGAATACTTGGAAAACTGAATTTATGTAAATCATATAGGTATTGGGTGCTCATAACCCACCAACATTGAATGATTATTAAAACACGATATCAAACTTGAAATATTGTAATAAGTGATTATGGTTCAAAGACCCTAACATGGGTATTTCATCAAACCTGTAAAAGTTGTAAGCTTACACGTGGGATTATCTTAAATATGAGAAAACAATAGGATAACATGGCTAAATTCATAACTTGGGAATTCATCCTGAAATCAATTAGACATGATCTAGGGGAGTTTTAATACTCAAACATAATATGACTCATTTTACTTGAAAACACATGAAAACCATAACTCGTAATGAAATCAACAAGAGATTCACGGAGATAATTCAACTTGAACATGTAAAACTTGTAAATTAAAAGCCAAAAGGGTTCTTGGGCTCCATGGGTAAAAGGGGACCCATGGATGAACTCCCACATATCTTAAACTTTTAATCTTGAAAGAGAAACACCAATCTTGATGCTTTCTTGAAGGTTCTTGGATTTGGGAACTTGAATTCTTGGTTTTCCTTGGAGAGTAAGTAATTGAATTGATGGTTTTGGAAGATGAATAGGGTTTTTTTGAGAGGAGAATTATAGAAGAGGGGCAAATAACAACCTAACCGGTGATATAAGTTATGATATGCCAACTTTGATTGAGGTAAAAAGACATAATTGCCCCTCAAACAATTAAATTTGAAACTAGATTACGATTTGTATGATCACCACGATAGGGTAAGAGTGCCATCGCCATTACCACCGTGATCCAGCACTATTGCGGTGAGCTGCTGGAATTATGATCCAAATATGACCCAATCCTCATTCGAAAAACCCAAAACTCCCTCGAGACATACTCTTTACAGCCCCAAACATGAATTAACTCAAAAACCAACATCTCGGGGTTGGGAAGACCAATTTAAAATCCTCAAAGTTAAGATGCCTTAAAATGACTAAGTCCCCAACACTTAGTGAAATTTTTAGGATTTAAGCCTCTTATGCATACAACTAGGAGCCGAACTGAGCTAAGAATAATACGGGGTATTAAATACACTTTCTCAACATAGAAACATGGAATACCGTATGGATGGAGCTCAAACTAGAAGGCAACTCTAACTCATATGCAACATTCCCAACCTTTCTCAAAATCGAGTATGGACTAATATACCAAGGACTGAGCTTCCCCTTCTTACCAAACTGCATCACTCCCTTGATGGGAGATACCTTCAAGAACACCCTATCCCTAACCTTAAACTTCAATTCCCTTTGTCTCACATTCTTATAGGATTTTTGGCAACTTTAGGCAGCCTTAAGTCTATTTCGAGTCACCTTTACCTTTTCCATGACTTGGTGAACCAAATCTGGGCCAAACATATCTGCCTCACCAAGCTCGGATAATCTAATAGGAGATCTATATCTCCTACCATACAACGCTTCAAATAGAGCCATCCCAATGCTAGAGTGGTAGCTATTATTATAGGCAAACTCTACAAGAGGTAAGTGCTCAACCTAACTAGCACCATAATCAATAACGTAAGCACGAAGTATGTCCTCCAATATTTGAATAGTTATTTCTGCCTACCTATCCGACTGTAGCTGAAAAGAAGTACTAAGACTCACCTTGGTCCCTAAAACTTTCTAAAATAACTGCCAAAAGTGAGATAAAAACTATGTACTACAATCCGAGATGATAGAAACGGGTATCCTATGCAACTTTACAATCTCATGGAGATACAACCACGGAGAAGTTAGTCCTCACTGGTAAAAAGTGAGCCAATTTTTTTATCCTATCCACAATGACCCAAATCAAATCAAATTGATTTTGAGATCGAGGAAGATCGATAATAAAATCTATATTAATCACTTCCCACTTTTATTTGGGCAACTCAATTTCTTGATACAATCCTCCAGGCCTCATATGCTCAATTTTTACTTGTTGACGCACCATATATTTAGCCATAAAGTTGGCTACATCCTTCTTCATATTATTCCACCAATACATCTCCTTAAGGTCATGAAATATTTTCGTCGATCTAGGATGACAACATAGCACGACTCATGAGCCTCAGCCAAGTTTCTTTCTCGAAAACCATTAATGTCAGGAATGAATAATCTCCCTTGGTACCACAAAGTATCATTACCACTAATCTCAAAGACCATCACCTTCTGCCCACTAACGTTACCCTTGATCCTCATCAATACAGGATCTAACACTTAGTTTTCCTTAATTTCAACATTAAGAGACGATTGCTCCACTTTCTAAATGAACACACCACTATTTTCAGAGTCTAAGAGATGAACTCCAAGGTTAACTAGACGGTGAATGTCCTTCACCAATTCCTGCTTCTCCTTATCCATATGAGCTAGACTCCTCATGGATAACCTGCTAAGAGTATCAACAACTACATTAGCTTTACCTGGATGGTAGTAAAGACTCATGTCATAATCCTTGAGCAGCTCAAACCATCTCCTTTGCTTGAGGTTAAGCTCTTTCTAAGTAAATACATACTGCAGGATCTTATGATTAGAAAAGATATCTACATGCACCCCATACAAATAGTGATGCTAGATTTTTAATGTGAATACCACAACTAAAAATTCTAAATCATAAGTCGAATAGTTCATCTCATGCACCTTCAACTACTTAGAGGCATAAGCTATCACCTTACCATGTTGTATCAGAACATACGCAAACCCCATATGAGATATATTACAATAAACTACAAACCCATCAATGCCTTCAGGCAAAGTCAAAATAGAGTCAAAGTTAACTTATCCTATAGCTTCTCAAAACTACCTTCACAAATATCAAACCACAAGAACTTTACCTTTTTCTGAGTCAACGGGGTAGTTATAGAGAAAAAAAATCTCCACAAACCTCCTGTAGTAGCAGCTAAACCCAAGAAACTCTGAATATCGATAGGATTCATGGGTCTAGGCCACATTTTAACCACTGCAACCTTCAGTGGATCCACCATGATCCCTTCACTAGTAATGATATAACCTAGAAAAGTGACAACGTTCAACTAGAACTCATATTTTTAGAATTTAGCATACAATTGCTTCTCTTTCAGAGTTTATAATAAAACACAGAGGTGATTGAAATGATCCACCTCACTCTTAGATTATAACACAATATCATCTATGAACGCAATGATGAAAAAGTCTATAAACTGATGGAGGACTCTATTCATCAAATCCATGAATGCCGCTAGGGCATTGGTCAACCCAAAAGACATAACCAAAAACTCAAAATGCCCATACCAGGTATGGAAGACAGTTATAATACCCCATATTATCCTTAGTTAGTTCATCTCCTAGTGCATGCATAAGAGGTTTAGGACCTAAAAATTTCACTAGTGTTGGAGATTTAGTCATATTATTGGCCTCTTAACTTCGAGGACTTTTAAGTTAGCCTTCCCGACCCTGAGACATAAGTTTTGAGTTAATTTATGTTCAGGGAAGTAAGAAGTATATCTCGGGGGAGTTTTGGATTTTTTGGATGAGGATTGGGTCACTTTTAGATTTCAATTCCAGAACCTCACCGTGATAGTGGTGCGTCGCAGTGGGTATAATGATGGGCACATCACCGCATCACAATGAAGGTTTTTTTACCTAGTTCTTGATTTATAATTTGAATTCATGTATCATGATTTTTACTTTAGTGTATGAAGTTCTTATTAGGTGAAGAATGTTCATAGAAATCACTTAGAGCCAAGTTGAGTTAAGATCCTTTGATTTGTCCAAAGTTTGGTATTTGATTCTACAAGGGTTAAATTTGAAAGTGTATAACTTTTGATGTATGTGGAATTTTTCATCTTAAGACCCACCAAATTTTAGATAATTGAGTCATCTTTTCAACGATACCAATTTCGCCTTAATCCGATTCCCGAATGAAAAGTTATGATCATTGTTGTTAGAACCAGTAAGCCATCGCGATTAGACCGTATCGCAATGAGCCTGTAATCCACATTCTAGTTATGAATTTTTGGTTTAATGATGGAGGGAAAATTGGGTCTTTTTCCACCTCAACTCAATTCATAAAAACACAACCTAAGGCTTCAGTTAAGGCATTATATGCCCATATTCTCCATTTTTTCTCTCAAGAACAAACTCTAATCACATAACTCCAAGTTCATCTATTCCATAAAAATCAAGGTTTTAAGTTCCCTAATCCAAGAATCTCAATAAAGCTTTCAAGATCATCTCCATGTCTTTCAAGGTCCAGATTTCTCCACCAAGTCAAGTCTATTAAGGTATGTGGGGTTATGAGCAAGGGCTTTCTTTCACCCTCGTGCCCAAATTGCATGATTTTAATATTTTATTTCCTTGTTTTGAAGTAGGGTTTTTATCCAAGTTTACATATTCTTAAAGCATGTGATTATTATGAGATTTAAAGCTTTAAGTTGAATCATGAAGTGCTTATGTTTATGTTTTATATTATGAGATTTCTATCATGCATGATATTGCACTATCTTGACTTGATATTGTTGAAGTATTTCAAGATTGTTATTGAGCATGAAGTTTTTTTATGTACTGAATTGAGATTAAAGCATGGTTTTAATCCCTAAGTTTAAGTATTGAGATTTCAAGAAGATCATGCTCTTAAGTTTTATTTGATAAATTCATACAAAGAATGAGTTTTCAAGAAGACTATGGTCTTAACTTTCTTTGATGGTTTTATACCAAGATTTAAAGGAAGATGGATCTTATGATCCTGAGCTAAAAGATGGAATCCACATTTATTTAGTTTGATTATAGTTTAAAGTAAAGAGAAGCATAACCGGTTTTTCTTATAAACCCCTATGCTATTTTAATATAGATTCCCTAAAGAGAACGCATATAAGTAATATGGGAGTAGTATTTAGCATCGAGTTGGGTATGATTCCAAGGTCTCATGCCCTAGAAATACATGCCACTATAGGTTTTAATACCTATAAGTAGGTTCAATATAGTGATCACTTTAGCTTAGGTTCTATTCCAATGGCAAAGGTAGGACAACCCTACCAATGTGGGTGCGAGATGTTGGATTCCATGATAGCTCACATGGTTTATGTTGGTTAGAAGAACCTCCCAATAGAAAGAGTAAAAGTACAACTTTTAGAACTAAGTGTTATAGCTCACAAGATTTATACACTATGATTTATTATTCATGATTCATGATTTTCAGCTTTCAGTTATTCAAGCTCAAGGTGAGCCGTTTACACTTAGCATGCATTATTTAAAAGCCTATAAATATATTAAGTTATTGTTTTACTTATGCATTCACCCCCACATACTCAGTATATTCCAGAAGTACTAATCTATATATATGTATATGTGCTACATTGTCTGATAATATAGGTAAAAGTTGTAGTCCATACATTAAAATCAGA
The DNA here is from genome assembly GCF_002878395.1 of Capsicum annuum. Lineage (NCBI taxonomy): Eukaryota > Viridiplantae > Streptophyta > Magnoliopsida > Solanales > Solanaceae > Capsicum > Capsicum annuum. The sequence goes on along the minus strand of NC_061122.1, from coordinate 107,085,377 downwards.
CAGTATGCAGCTTCCAGTCAGCAAGTGATGAGTCTTTTTGATTCGAGGGCTCGAGTTAATCATAGTTCGAGTAGCATCTTATTTTCTTTATTCAGTCGTATTGATTAGGGATAGTTGGGGGTAATGTCCCAGCTACCTATAGTCAATACTAGTAGAGGCTTCATAGACATTTAGTAAAGTTAATGCATTTGATTTTAGTTTTGTTTTGTATAACCAGAGTTGTAATTATTTTAATAGTTTTTTTTTGAAGATATTTAGATAAAGACTTTTCTTCCGCTCATTTCTTCAAGATTCATGTATCTTGTTTAGTTGCTCACGAGTTATGACAGTACAAGGGTTAGCTTGGGATCACTTATGGTCCTAAGCATCGTATGACATCCAGGGGATAGTCTCGGGGTGTTACAACAATCTTAGGGACATCCACCTCTCTAATCTTTAGATGATGGTACCCGTACCCAAGATCAATTTTGGAGAAAAACTTAGCACCTGTAACTGATCAAACAAATCATTCATCCTCGGAAGAGGATACTTATTCTTTACCATCACCTTATTCACCTACCATAATCAATACACATCCAAAGAGAGCCATCCTTCTTTCAAACAAACAACACTGGTGCATCCTACGGGGACACACTAGGATGAATGAAACGCTTATTTAAAAGATCATTTAGTTGCTCTTTAATCCCCTTCAACTCAGCCAGATCCATTCTATACAGAGGAATAGAAATTGGACGAGTGTTCAGAACAAGATCAATCCCAAAATTAATCTCCCTATCAGGAGGAACACCAGGAAGGTCATTAGAGAAAACCTTAAAAAATTTATTCACCATCAGGACGGAATGCAAAGAAGGACCTTCCGAGTTAGAATCCTTAACTCGAACTAGATGATAGAGACATCCCTTGGGTATTAATCTCTGATCTCTAAGATATGATATGAAATTCCCCTTAGGATCTCGGGATATACCCTCCTACTCAATAACCAGCTCATTGGGGAAATTAAAGACAACCTTATGGATCCGACATCCTTGAGATGCATAGCACGAGTGCTACCAATCCATCCCCAATATGACATCAAAATCCACTATATATAATTCAAACAGATCCACCATAATTTCTTTACTAACAAAAAATACCACACTTCCTATAGACTCTTTTAACAATCACAGAGTCACCTATCGGGGTAGAAATAAAAAAAGGGTCCGAAATATACTCTGAACTAAAACCAAAATGCACAGCCGCAAATGAGGTCGTATAAGATAGAGTGGACCCCGAATCAAGTAAACAGTACTCATCAGAAAAGAGTTCAACATACCAGTTACGACATCAGGTGATGCCTCAAACTCCTGACGAGTAGTGAGAGCATAAAGACGATTCTGACTAGTGCCAGAGTTAGATAGTGCACCCTTTGGTGCTAGAGCTGAAGAGGAGGCAATAAGAACCTTGTTTGCCCCAACCTTACCAATAGGACAGTTTCTAAGAATGTGCCTTGGATGACTACAGTTTAAGCACCTGTCCCTTTCTTTATCGCAGAAATCCCGATGCAAGTGACCACAGAATTGAAAAGAAGGGTATGATAGATCTGGCTGAGCTCCACTAGACTAAGATTAGGCACCCTATGCCCTAAATTTGTTGCCACCATGGAAATGCCTACCACCCAATGTCTTTGGGTAGGAAGCACTAGCTATCGAATAAGACTTCAAATTGCCCCACTTCTTGTTGGGCCACTTACTACAATCCCTACCACTCTGCTGTTGGCTACTACCCTACTCAAAGAACCTAAACTTATTGCCCTACCTCTCTACTATCTTAGCCTTCTTTTTCTTTTCTTATTCTACCTGCTATATGTATACTACCAACCTGGAGATATCTATGTCCTTGATTAACAAGGTTGTTTTACTTTTATGGATCAACTCATGAGACAATCCCAAGTCGAACTTTCTCATCCTCGCCCTCATAACAAAAACCAACTTTGGAGCATACCGCAATAACTGGTGAAACTTCAAGACATACTCTGTGACTGACATCTTACCTTGCTTCAGATTAACACGCTCTTCTTCCACTTATGCTTTCTTTAAATCCTAAGAAAAGTAGCGGTCTAGGAAAGAATTAGAAAAATCCTCCCATAAGGATGACTCATCATCATCACCCTTTGACTGTTTTTATTCCTTGTACCATCGGTACACTACATCTTTTGCTTATAGGAGGCAAACTCAATGCCCTCCATATTCGTGGCATGCATAACTCAAAAAATCTTTTCCATTTCATCCATAAAACCTTGATGATCTTCCTCCACCTTAACACTCGTAAAGGTCGGAGGGTTTAACCTTATAAATTAGCCAACCCTTGTAGCCTCAGAAGATGGATAGAAATACCATGCTCAGACTGAGTAGCTGCCAACTATGCCAGCATATGAATGGAGTGACAAAACTCAGCGTTCGTCACTTCATCTTGAGAAGTTTAAGATGGACTAAAGGGAACTGGTGGAACTCTAGGAGGATAATCAAGAACTAGACTCCTAGATCGGGTATAGATCCCATAAGTAGAGCATTTTCCATCAGAATTATTCCTAGTCATATCATCGAGGCATGATCTAAAAAGCGAACAAATGAGAATTAGAGAATAATTCAGGGCTTAGTCTCTTCATCTTGAAAATAGATTGTAAGAAAAAAAGACATTCCTAAATGCCTCTTAGCCTCTCCCTTATGAGTGTGGTGTGCTACACAGCCTTGAAAGAGACTTTACCAGACACGACTTTGTGGACTCCCAAGTGACCATGAACTAGGAGCTTAGTTCAGCTCCTAGCTGCTTGCATAAGAGGCTTAAAGCCTGAAAATTTCACTAAGTATTGGGGACTTAGTTTTATTTTTGGCCTCTTAACTTCAAGGATTTTTAAATTGGGTTTTTCAACCTCGAGACATAGGTTTTTGAGTTAATTCATATTCAGGGGATTAAGGAGCATGTCTCAGGAAAGTTTTGGATTTTTCAAATGAGGATTGGTCGTGTTTGGATTTCGATTCCAGTATCTTATCACGATAGCATTATGTCGTGGTCCATATAGCGATGGACTCCTTATAACATCACGGTGACCCATTAAATTGCCTTCCGTTATGAATTTAATCTCCTGAGGGGTAGTTATGTCTTTTTCTATTGAGTTAATTCGTAAAAACATGAATTAAGACATTAGTTAGGGCATTATTTGCCCATCTTTCCCAATTTATTCTCAAAGAAAACCCTACTCTTTTCCCAAGATCATCAAATTCTATTTCTCCCTCTCTAAGAAAATCAAGAATTCAAGCTTCTAAAATGCAAAAACGTTCAAGAAAGCTTCAAGATTAGTATTCTTCTTTTAAGCTTAAGGGTTTAAGATATGTGTGATGTTCATCCATGGGCCCTTTTCACCCATGGAGTTTAAGAATCCATTTTTATGTTTTAAATGATGAATTTTGCATGTTTATAATGAATTATCTTCGTGAAAGTCTTATAAATTTTTATTTATGTATTGTGTTTACAAGTGTTTTGATGGAATGAGCCTTTAAATGTTTAAATGATGAAATTTTCATGTTAAATACCTAACTCATGGTTTTAGTATTGTAATTATGTTATTATCATATGATTTACCCATTTCCATGTTTAAGTTCATGACTCTCATGTGTTTGATGAAATGTCTATGTGTTGGATTTTGAACAATGTTCCCCTACTATAGTTTCAAAGCTTTTATATGTCTGTATTATTATTCCCATTCAATGCTGGAGGGTTATGAACACCCGATACTTAGCTGTTTACATAATTTTAGTATCTATAATGAATTCAGCTATACCATGAGCATTATAATTTAGTCAGTTGTTATGATCAATCATTTGTTCAGTTAAGCTTAGTTTAGTCCAGTAACCCATGTTAGTTCAGTTGGGAATAGGATTTAGCATTGAGTGAACGCAGAGATGGCAGCTTCCCTTTTAGTTCAACGGAGTCGTTAGTAGCAGTCCCAGTATTCTAGAACTACATAGACAGAATAGGATATGAGGAGTCACCCATCAGTTAAGCTTGACTTTCTCTCAGGGGTCATCCATCATTTAGGCTTGACATCTTGGTCCTGTGGGATATTAGATTGGTGGATCCACACAACCAGTGTTAGTACCCGTGGCATAGTACTGACAATCTTCCAACTGGGGTTACAGGTTGGACCCCAATTCACTCAGATTGGGGCATGTTGGTTAGATGATAATTCCCACAGTCTTAGTACAATATTTAGTACAAAATTCAGTTTAGGCTTGCTTGACCATAGCATACAGATTTCCAGTTATTCAGTTATAAGATTTTAGTAATTTAGTTTATAGATTATTTCAAAATTATTATATGCTTGGTATTATATTTTCGGTATTTCAGTTTACATGCATGCATACTCAGTTATCTCATGCTATTCAGCTAGGCATTATTTCATAAACAGTTAACCCTTGCATTACAGCGTAACCTCATCTCATATACTAGTACATTCAAAGTACTGACCACATACTTTTTTTGCACTATGATGTCTTATATCATAGGTTTGAATGTATAGTTTCTTGACAGCGCTTCGACAGTTCAGCTTATCAGCAAAAGTATCGTGGTCAGTCCTCATCTATCGAGGACATAATTGTTTCATTTCAGTTTATCTGAGTAGTTCAGTATTTCTTTTTAGTCGAAATTCGTTGGGGGTTTGTCCATCAACTCTACAGTCAGTCTGTTAAAAGCTTTTTAGACATTCAAACAGTTAGTCAATTTATTAGTCTTTTCAGTATGTCTTTATACATTTCAGATTTATGATTTAATCATGTTTCAGTATTTAAAACCTTATGGCATTATTAGTTGTTTCCGCATATGTCTTTAGTTATCAGTTTACTCAGTGCTTTCAGCTGGTACCACCTTATGGGTTAGATTGTGGTCACTTGTGACCGTAAGAACCATTGCCGTGACTAGAGGGTAGCCTTGGGTCATGATACTCTGATAACAATCCGACATGACCTGAACCGGGGCCTAATTATGTCGGGTGTCTTAAGCCCAATTGGGATTAGAGACCACCCCTAATGCCCTACCATAACCTTCCTACACCCTATGTTGGATGAATTTCGTATATATACCAAGATGGAATAATCATAAATTAAATACATTCAAATAGTGTCAGCCCTAATACCAATACTAATGCCAAGGATGACACTAATACCGACACCACCCATGCCAGCCCAAACTAGTCTCACAAAGTCTAAGAAATAACAAAAATGTGTAGAAAAGTTCATAACATTAAATGGAGTCTTTCAGAGTATGGAAGCTCACCATTTCAATTCCATACAATGCTGTCCCCGAATCTAAGTCATTGAGCAGGAGGAGGAGTATCGCCGGTTCTTTCATCGCGTGGGGATACAGCGCCCGAAGATGGGTTAATGGGTGAATGCTAGTATGTACTCAGGAATAAGGATAAAATAATACCAATATTTTAAACCAAGTAAGTAACCAAGTACAATCACAATCATACATACATATACATACACACACATATATATATTCCATGTCGAGAAAGGGAACCGAGTTTAGGATGCACTTAAAAATCTTAACCTGGGCTGTGTAGCTTGACCATTCTAAAACTACACACGGGCTATATGGGTTTAGTGTTACCCCTAAACAGGCCTCGGTGCATATAGCCGCACGGACTAGAGATATCATAGGAGTTGGGGATTCCCGTATACCCTTTGCCCTCCATGATACATATATACAAGTATAACTTAGGGGATTTTCGTGTACTCTACAAGTATATGGTCACCATGACCAACACTCGTGTCGGTAGACATGAGTTTTAGTGTCCGTCTGTTGGACTTACACCTTTACGGTCATCTATCACATCCCGCCATTATTGCCCAATTAAAACTTTTTAGCACATAACCAAACCACCAATTCCAAGAGTTAATTACTAAGGCATTATGAAGTGTTATTTTCATGCCAACTATAGCTTATAAACAATGTCATTAGCCAATACTTAGGGGATTCCGATGTACCCCATAGAATTTCTAATCAATCAAAACCATGGCCACCAAGTCCTTTCCAAATCATTTAATTAAATCAAACCAATTTAGGTTCCTTTACCATATCATGCAATGTAAAGTTTTCAATAAAAATCAAACTATGTGACAAAACCATTCTCACAAATATTTTATCAAACATGTTGAGGACATATAGTTTCCAAAACTAAAACCATGAGCCAATTGACCATTCCCATTCAACCACATTTTAAAACCAACATTATAACATGAAAAACTATAAATAAAATGTAGGAAAACATTGCCCAACCATTAGTAACCAAAAACCCCAACATATACTTCAAAACCAACATAAACCCACCTTAATATCATAAAAATAATTTATTAAAACATGTATTTAGTTGAGCTGATAATGAGGGAGGAGTAACATGCCTTAGATACCAAAGAATAAGAAAATAAACCACCCTTATAGACCCCAAATTAATTGTATTGAAGAAACCCTAACCTTTATTGAACCAAGAGCCTTGAGAGAGATTTGAGAGTGTTTAAAGTGTATTTGATTCAGAATAATTGGGTAAATAAAGTCCCAAAAGTGTTTAGTCGTGGGGTCAAAATAAGTTAAGAGGGGAAATATCTAAAATATCCCCAACTTAAATAGTATAAATCACCACAGGAAGGTACGGTTTGGACCCTTCACTCGTACCCACATCATACGAGTGGTACCTTTCATTCGTACCTTAATCAGAAGGTTAAAATCACATACTTTTCATCATACGACTCCCATTGCCCATGTCTTATCCATACCATATGACTAGTACCCTCAGACTGTAACCAAGATAAAATCAAAGGGGTTGGACACTAAGTAACATACAAATTGGACTATACCACTCATACCTTCAATGTAAGGCTCGTCACCACCAATTCATACCCATAATATAAACTCACCCACCATATACTAGACAACATACGAGATGGGTCACCGACCCATACCCTCACCATACGACTAGTAGGATAAGTCGTATGATGATTAGAAGCTCAAAACTCTAAAAATTTTAAAGGACCAAAACCCGGGGTATTTCAATACCACTTGGTTTGATAAAGCTCTCCAAGTATCTTGAAACATTTAGTTAGGAATTTAACAACTATCCTTGGGGTCATGAAAGCTTCAGAATGACTGCCAAATATTTGTTGACTCCGTTAACACCAGAGACATTCAACTTAAAATAGCTTTTCATGGACTTTCATAGTAAATATTTCCTTTTTTATGTTTTATTTTTTTAATTAAATATTGCTTTTGATTTATTGGCATAATTTTATTATTTTGGATATTTAAAGTCATTTCTTATCTCAGATAACACATGAACTACAAAGAAGAAGATTTATGTCCAAGAATTCTGAGATGATTGTTGGTCAAGAGTGATGGAAAAAATAAAATTTCTTTATCTTTTCAACCCTTCCCCTCAAGGAAGCAGTAAGTCTAATTTTAATTAAGTTTTTATTTTAATTAATAATTTATTTAAATAATTTAATCATCATTCTAATATATGTACTGATTTATCTTAGATTGTGCATCCGTTACTTGTTCTGACTAATCAAGAGTTGAAGATGTCATTTTTATTATTTTATGGCCTATGCAAACTTTATCGAACCCTAAGATAATTGATAGAATAAAAAAGAATTGGCTGGAACAACAAGCATCAAAAGAAAAATACTTTGGGATGGTTGGTTATTCTTGGTGATGTCGTTATTGTTGGTGCTACTGGTGGTGATATAGTTGTTGTTGGTGATGGTTGTAGTGATGGAGTTGCTGTTGGTGGTGGTAGGGGTGATAGTATTGCTCTTGGGATTAGTGGTGTTGATAATTTGGGTGATGATCCTATTGCATTTCTTGAAAAAAAATGATCATGATTATGATCATACCGGTTTTACTGATTTTGGTGGTTGATATATGATGTTAGGCGTATTTATGCATTCTAGCATCATTATTTTAGCCTTGTTTTGAGGATGATTAATGTGATTGATGTTTTGATAATGATATAAATAAGCATTTAGGTGTCCAAGTATGTTTTAAGATGTTTAATGGTGCTTTCACACGAGTTTGGGTCCAATTTGAGCATTTAGAGTTCAACCGAGAAAACTAGCATTACTAGCTTGAGCTAGGTGTTTGTCTAGTCTATCGTGTTGGATTCTAACGTGTTTAATGAGTTCATAAGGTTTTTATTATGTATTTATAAATGAAACAACTCGTGGATAAAGTTCAAGGGTCAATTGGATCAAGAAAAGAGTTGAAATAATGAGTTAAAGATCAAAGTGAAATTAGCCTATGCTTAGCTTCTGAAATCTAAATTATTGTGTGTAATAATATAGGATGATTGGTGATGGATTATGATGATATATTAAGGATATACAAGCTTTAGATCAACTGGAAACAACTCAAAAAGGCTTGGAATGGCTCAACAAAAGCGTAATATAAAAATTAACGCAATTTGGACCCCTGAAATGTCTTGGGAGCATATGGACTGGGTGCTTTAACAATTGGCACGTGCTTCATACCAAATGATTCAGAAGGGGGCCTAAATAGTAAAACACCATGTCGCGGTGTCGAGTTAATTTGTCCAAAAAGTGAGGAACATGATAAAGATAATGAGAATGAAGATGATGAGACAAAGAAGATGAAGAGGTGAAAATAAAAGTGAGGAACATGATAAGTATAATGAGAATAAAGATGATAAAAATAAATAAGGTGAAGAAGATGAGAAAATAGAAAGTGAGAAAGAAGAGAAAAAGGAAAATGAGGTCGGAGATGACGAGGAAGAAGATAAATTTGAAAAAAAATGAGAAAGATGATGATGATGCATCATTGATTGCAAGTGAACTTAGATCAAAATCCCAGCATGATCTTGTCAAAGCTTTTAGTAATGACAAGTTTCAAGTTGAGATGCCGATAGATAACCTTGAAAATTTAAATGGTGATTTTGTAGTTATATTTCTAATGGGTAAAAATTTTGATGTGTTTATGAAAATTTAGAAGGAGGAAAAACTAGTGGATTATTTTAGGTCCAACTGCTTTGGACACTTTGTTGATCTGCCAAAGAACAACAGTGCATGCTTTCAAATGACCATGGTATATGGTTTTCTCAAGCATAGGATCAAGTATAAGGGTGATGATGAAGATTTTAAGGATGAGCACAAGAAGATGGATGAAATATGTATAAACAACTATGGCATGCCAGTTTATTTTGGCATGAAAGAGTTTGCCATAGTGATTGGCTTGAAATGCCATTACCCATTAGAACCTTTTTCCAAAGTAACACCCATCAAAAAGTCAAAGACAATTATGCTTAGTCTGCTTTGTGCATTCTATTATATGGGCTAGAGTTATTAACAAAGTCATAGAACCTGAATTCTTGGTGCTTGCTCAGAATTTAGATAAATTCAATAGTTATCCATAGGGATTGAAAGCTATTTTTTGACTGTCAAATATATATTGACAAAGTAATCCCCAAAGATGATTAGCCTATACGGCTTTTCTTGGGCTTTCATGGTAAATTTTATCACTATTTATTTACTCTTTCATTTATTGATATTGAATAATTATTCTATCTTTTTTCTATTTGTATCATGTTTACATTTTTAGGCTTGGGCATTTAAATCCATTCCTTACCTTCGACAGCAGGTCAAGGACTACTTGGATGAGGTTTCTCATCCAAGGATCCTTAGGTGGTTGTCTGCCAATAACAACCTAATAATAAATCCCCTTGATCTCTTCAAACCCCCTGATGATGTAGTAAGTCTTCTTTTAAGTATAATAATTTTACTTAATTTAAGGCATTGCAATAAATGGGTCATCTATTGCAATAAATGATTCATCTGTTGTAACTTATCTGCAAATTACCCATCTACTGCAACTGGTGCAACAAATGGGTAATCTATTACAATAGATGAGTCATTTATTACAATATATTATCCTTCTGTTGCTTAGGTTCTCTGAACCTGTGTTAACAAATTACCTATCTACTGTAACTTATACAATAGCTAGGTAATCTGTTGCAAAAGATGGATAATCTATTTCAACATATTATCCATCTATTGCATAGGTTCTCTATGTTAACATATTACCCAATTTATTACAAATTATTATTTGATTTTAATATATCCACTTTTATTTATAGGTTATGCATCCATGGCTTGTGCCTACTGAGTAAGAGTTGAAGAAGCCTTTTTTTATTACTCTTGGTACTGTTCAAACAAAACCAGACCCAATAGTGAATTTAATAAAAAAAACTAGTTAGAGAAAGAGCCATCAAAAGAACAACTAGGGAAGGTTATTTTGTTCCTGCTGAGCCTCATGTTGAGGTTCTTGATAACCAACCTGCTACAATAAATTTAGGTACTACTGGTGGTGGTGGTGATAGTAGTGGTGATGGAGTTGGTGATGATGTTATTTGTGAAGTTGGTGTCAAGCATTATATGAATATATTATTGATGCTCATGAAATATTTTTGTTTGAAAGTAGAGTTGTCCATGAAGATGGTGGTGGACCCTCCCCTTTCAGTCGTCCCTCTTTAAGCTTATGTTCTGTTTGCAAATTCCAAAAGTACATGGACAACCATGATGAACTCATTAAAAGAATAAATACTCTGACTATTATTGTCAAGGAATTGACATCCAAGAAGGGTGTCATACCATCAAATAAGTTGACAGAGCTTATCACTCCATTGAAGGTTGGGAGAAAAAAAAAACAATTACAAATGAACTCTCAAGTATTAAATCAAGAAAAATTGGAACTCCTCCTCTTTCCAATATTGAGTTTGTTCAAGTGTCCCCTTCCATGTTCAAGAGACCATTAGAGAGTAGGGACTACTAAGGAAGTTGAACATAAATAAGTTGGTTGACCTCAAAAGGAAGTCTAATTTGATGAATTACATAAGATCCAAAAGGGCCTTACAATAGTTCAGAACGAATACACTTTTCCAATAGACTTCAAGAAAATTACAAGTTTGAAGGTGTGGTATGAGGACTGGGTAAGTTTACTTTTCTAAACTTCTATCTATTTTATTTCTTACATTCTAAGTCATCTGTTTTAACAGATTACTCATTTGCTGCATAAGTTGCAGTATATTAGGTAATCTGTTAACACGAGTTCAAAGAAGCTATGCAACAGATGACTCATCAATTGTAATAGATGAAAAATCCTTTGAATAAGTTATAGTAGATGGATAATCTGTTAACAATTTCAGAGAACCTATGCAATAGGTGGACCATCTGTTGCAGTAAATGACCCATCTATTGTATCTTTCCAACTTTTTTATAAGTTGCTAACTTATTTAAAAATTATCTTCTTATATCACAATATGTTGATAAAATTCTTTGCCTCATGAGGGAAACAAACATCAAATGCACAAATTATTATGATCTTGGGGATAAAATCATGGACCTCAACTTCAACAATAACTTCTTAGGTAGGTACAATGAATTCAGTAAAGAAGTGACAAATCTCAGTGCCAAAAAAATTAAGGAGTTAGTTTTTAAGTTTGTATGGGATAAAGATGTGATTGACTATTATAGAGGGAAGAGGTCATTTCTAGATGCCATAGATTGGATCAAGGAAAAAAGAATTCTTGCAGTCATGAACTCAAAGAATAAATATTTTGTGGCTCTTGAGATCCTCCTCAATGAGGGAGTCATGAATGTTTACGACTACAACTTACCAATCTTCGAGGAGTAGAAATTTTTTCTTTGCATGGAGCTACTATTAGAGTTGTTCCTAAAATTGTTGAAGCAAAGTGGCATAACGAATCACTTGTCAATGAAGTTGCTCAACAATAGATGGTATTTTAAAGGTCAAAAAAGGCCTTCCCAAAAATAAGACCGATGTTGCATGCGAGTCATACGCGTTTTCATTTATTGAATGTTTGCTAACTGACACAAAAATGACAATTCCAAGGACCTTATTGAATGACAACACAGTGGCAAGGATGCAACATGTCTGGGCTGCTGGGGTACTCTATAAAAGTTTGGAGCCCTGATTTGCCTTGTATTTATTTATCTTGAAGTGTATAAAAATTATTGATGACAATTTTTTATTTTTAGTATTTTAGTTAATTGTATTATTTAAAATGAAGTCCATTTATTTTGTAACGAATTCTATTTTATCCTTAAATTTGAAAACTTATGAATTATTATAAAAATAATTAGTAAGTTTAAATATTACAACAAGTGCATAATAGATATAGACATCTGCATAACTCAACAGATGACTAATCTGTTACAACAGATGACCCATCTGTTGAAAGAGATCAAACAGACATAGACTTGTCTACATTGCATAATGCAACAGATGAATAATCCATTGCAATAAATGTCTCATCTATTGGAAATTATTAAATACATACATTTATATTGTAACAAATAAGTCATCTATTGAAAATTATCAAACAGATATACACATCTGTTGTAACAGATAAGTCATCTATTGGAAATTATCAAACAGATATACATATCTATTGCAATAGATGACTCATTTATTACAATAGATGAGTCATCTGTTGGAAATGACCAAATTGATAAAGACATCTGTTGTAACATATGGGTCATCTGTTGCAACAGATGTGTCATCTATTGGAAATTATCAAACAAATATAGACATCTGTTGCAACAGGTTAAATCTGTCGCAATAGGTTATACACTTAGATGATCATGTAATTTAATGTAATTCATTGAAGTTGCAATTGAACTCATTAATTGAGAGGTAAATTTAGTTAAATCAATTTAGTTATTACTAATAATGGTTTAATATAAATTATTTCACATCAAATTAGTCAATTGACAATTCTAATAAGGACGAATACACTTATTTGATCATTTAATTGCTATGAGCTTAATGAAATTGTATTGAAATCATTAATTCATTTTTAATTTTAGTTAAATAAATTTATTTATTACTAATAATGGCTTAATATGAATCATTTCACATTAAATTACTCAATTGACAACTCTATTCAGGACGGATACACTTAGTTGATCCATTAATTGCTATTAGTTTAATGAAATTCTAATTAAACTTATTAATTCATATTTAATTTTTAATAAATTTAGTTATTACTAATAATTATTTAATATAAATTATTTCATATTAAATTAGTCAATTGACAACTCTATTTAGGACGAATACACTTAGTTGATCTTTTAATTGCTATGAGATTAATGAAATTGTAATTGAACGGGTTAATTCATCTTTAATATTAGTTAAATTAATTTATTTATTACTAATAATGATTTAATATGAATTATTTCACAATAAATTAGTTAATTGACAACTCTATTCAGGACGAATACACTTAGTTAATCATTTAAGTGCTATGAGATTAATGAAATTGTAATTGAACTTTGTTAATTCAACTTTAATTTTAGTTAAATAAATTTATTTATCAAATTAATGAAATTATAATTAAATTTATTAATTCATCTTTAATTTTAGTTAAATCAATTAAGTTATTACTAATAATTACTTAATATAAATCATTTAACATCAGATTAGTCAATTGACAATTCTACTCAGGACGAATACTCTTAGTTGACCATGTAATTGCTATTAAATTAATGAAATTGTAATTGAACATATTAATTCATCTTTAATTTTAGTTAAATAAATTTAGTTATTACTAACAATGACTTAATATAAATCATTTCACATCAAATTAGTCAATTGACAACTTTATTCAGGACGAATACACTTAGTTGATCTATTATTACTATGAAATTGTAATTGAACTTATTAATTTATCTTTAATTTTAGTTAAATCAATTTATTTTCTACTAATAATGGCTTAAATTGAGTCAACATATGACCCATCTATTGAAAATTATTAAGCAGAAATAGATATCTATTACAGCAGATGACTAACCTGTTGTAACAGATGACTCATCTATTGGAAATTATCAACAATTATAGACATCTATTGCAACAGATGACTAACCTATTACAATAGATGACTCATCTTTTAGATATTATCAAACAGATATAAACATATGTTGCAACATATGACTAATCTCTTGGAAGAAATCAAAATAGGTCTTGCTAGTTGTTTGATTTCTTCCAACAGATAGGTCATCTATTATAACAGATTATCCATTTATTGGAAGAAATTAAAATAGGTCTTCAAGAGGTTTGATACTTCTAAAAAATGACTAACCTATTGCAATAGATGGGTTATCTGTTGAAATTTTTTTTTAAAAGCAATTTAAAATCCTTGGGAACTCAAACACTTTTAGGAGAACTCAAACATTTATCCCCTTGTCTAAGGTCTTGTCTTAAAGAATTGTCTCCTATTTCTTCTCAAAGGTCACCACCACCAATGTATAAAACCAACTTGGTTGCTAAATTTTCCTTTAATTTTCCCCTATTTCTCTTTTTCTCTCTTTTTTCTTTAATTTTTGTTTGAGCTTGAGTTGAGTCAAACATGCTCCCACTATGGCTGAGCCTTGAGACTATTTGATACCTACTTTAGGTCATCTGAATATGAAGATTTACAATCCTCTACCCCTCTTTTTTGGCAGCTAGAGCACATAGGTTTGGCTTTTATTCACACATAAGTAATGACTCTCTGCTTTGTTTTTGTTTTTATGTATGTGAATGAATTATAATGAATGACAACTTTTTGTTGTTATTTACATCTACTTTACCTCTCTACTTTTCCTTTTCTATGATTTCATTGAATGCTGGATGATTTATAAGATGTTAATTGATTCTAACTATGAGTTATATAATAATCAAGTTCATAGCTAAACCAACAATAAGACTATTTACAAATAATGGTTTAAAATGAGTCATTTCACATCAAATTAGTCAAATAGATATAGACATCTATTGTAATAGATGACTAACCTATTGCAACAGATGACTAATCTATTGAAAATTATCAAACAGATATAGACATCTGTTACAACAAATGACTAATCTGTTGGAAAAATAAAAATAGTTCTTACTACTAGATTGAGTTCTTATACCAAATAGGCCATTAGTTGCAGCAGATGGCCAATCTATTGCAACAAATCACCCATCTGTTATAACAAAAATTATGATCCATTGGAAGAAACAAAATAGAACATCAAGAGTTTAGATCCCTTGGTGACACATCTGTTGAAACTGATAAGTTATCTGTTGGGAGGACACAATCCACTAGCAAGGACTATTTTGAGTTCTACCAATAGATGGTCGATCTATTTCAACGGATGGGCCATATTTTGGGAGAACACAATCCACTAGCAAGGACTATTTTGAGTTCTTCCAACAGATGGCCAATCTATTACAATGGATGGGCCATCTTTTGGGAGAACACAATCCGGTTGCAATAACTGGATTGAGTTCTCCCAATAGATGATCCATCTATTGATACATATGAGAATATATTGGGAGAACTTAATCCAATGTAAGAACTGTTTTGATTTCTTCTAACAGATGGACCATCTGTTGGAAGAACTCAATCTAGTAGAATGGACTATTTTGATTTTTTCAAACAAATAATCTATCTGGTTCAAAAAATGAATTATCTATTGGAATAATTCAATCCAGTAGCTAGAACTATTTTTATTTCTTCCAATAGATGGATCATCTAATAGAACAGATTACCCATTTATTACAATAGATAGATAATCTGTTGAAAATATTTTTGTACCTATTGTATTTATTAAATTTCCTGTTATCTTTTTTTAGTGAATAAAATACATTACTAACAATGAGTTAAAATTATCAAGTTCATAGCTAAACCACCAAGACAAGACTATTTACTATTATAATAACTAAACTATTTACTATTACAACAATCATGATGCATTTTGATTCAAACATGTAGTTCTTTTGTGGGCAACGTTCTTATATATAAAGCACTTATTTTTTCTTATTAGGAATGATTATCCAACTCCACACCTCCTTTTATATTGCCTTATTCTGAATTTGCTTGGGTCAACATATGGAGGAGGTATTTCTCTCTCCAAAATCTCTACAGGAACAAACCAAGAATGTTTAGAGGGCACTGGATTAATATCCTCACAATATACGATTATGTATTTTTTCACTAAATATTATGGATACATGTACTCATAAATTTGATTTCTAAATTCTGCATAATATTGGGCTCGAAATGCTGCCATAACATGTGGACAAAGTATTTTGTCCAAGTCAAAACTCTACATGTACAAGTTCTTCTTTGAAGATCGATAGCGGAAACATCACCATGACCATTGATAATGAACTTGTAATTGGCTATTTGATAGGCCAATAACTTATTCCCTGAAGTGAGGTACTTTGATATTTGCTTTTCCATTGAAGGCACAAGTCTGTTTGATGAGTTTACCAACTCCATACGCCTCTTGTAAAATAATTTGGTAAACCTCACATTTATTTCGTCAAATAACGCTACAATGGGAAATTCTCTTTCAATGTCAAACATTACATTCACCGATTCAACTATATTTGACTTCATAATATTATATCTATACAAAAATATCACTTAGTAACGCATAGTATTACAATAAACTCAAATAGGACTTTAAATTTATGAATAATGTACCTATTTATTAGATAAAATGCCTGAATCTATCTCTCAAATCTGATGCGTACGAGACGTTCTGCTGCCGTGGATACCATATCCCTTATTTAATTGAAATGGTTTAAGAATTTAGCCCTATCATACGCTTTAACTACTTTATAAAAATTAGAGATGACCTTTGAATTATGATAGTTGTTTCGAATATTTGCCTACCTGTCTATCTGTCCATCTGTCCATCCCGTCCAGCCCATCCGTCCGCCGGTTCGTCCTATCTGTCTGTCCATCCATCCATCCGTCCACCCATCCAGATAGATAGATAGATGCACAGACATACATACAGTGCAACAAATAAGTAGAATAATCTAATTCTGATATATACATTCTAAAATTCAATGAGGAAAAGGAATATTTTGTGAATAAATATTTTAAAAGAAGTTTGAGCAAGTATCTATTCAGAAATTTGATAGGGGAAAAAAGAATATTTTGTGAATTGATGTTTTGAAAGAATTTTGAGTAAGCATACATTATGCAATTCAATGGGTAAGAAAATGTTTTATGAATTAATGTTTTGGAAGAAGTTTGAGTGAATATACATTCTGATATATGTTTTACAAACAAAATTAAGGCGCTCAATATATGTTGTTTTTAGTTATATAATGTGTAGTAGCCAATATCAAGAATGAGTTCTATACAATTGATATAAAGGTATGAAAATAAAGACAATTTTTTATTAATGTCAACAAAAATTCTATATTGTTATAAAAATTGACTGTTTTAACTAATACTTTTTGGGTACTACCACTACATTTGCTAGCCGTTTCAGACATTTTACCTTACGAAAATCCTATATATAATAGACAACTTTACTCTTCTTTACAAACCTATTATTCTCATTTGAGATGGGGCATCCTTTTTGTATCACCAGCAGAAAGTCGGGGTCTATTACCAATTTGTGCATGGCTATCTCTGGTGATATAGCTGTAATATCAAAATAGGACCAAGCAAAGTAATCAATATTAGCTTTAAATTTTTTTAATAAATGTTTCTTTGAGACCAGATAACGTTTCTTTTTGGGAGATCCACGGATTGATAACTTGGTCGAGTTTTCCTATTAACAAACTGGTTGAATATCGGTCATCAAGGACATAACAAGACTATTCCACTTGGTATCTTTCTTTATCCATATTCGTTACCTCTAGCAATCCCTCCCCTACTTCATTTCAAATTGTCTTGTGGGAATTTTGAATTTTAAGAAAGTCGCCACTTAATTTTTGAAAAGGAATTAAGAAAACCTTTTGAAATACTTAGATGATTCAAAACAAAAAAATCATTTAAGTTTGAAGATTCTGAGTAAGCGGTTCCTATTAATACTGTTGGAAGGTTGTTAAGGCACCAAGAGTATCCGCTAACTTGCGGTTATTCCGACTGTTTGAAAATATCTTTTGACTAACTTAAAAAAGAAAGATTGATTGTTGAAAAGTAATTGATTTTAGGAAAATATTTGTGTAAAATAGATTTGGATGACTTAGTAGGGATTTTAACTAAGTCTAAATAAATTAATAACAAAGCATGTAAAAGGGGAAGGAGAGAAAATAAAATACTTAGGCCATTGGACCCAAATCAATAGACCCCGTCCTAATCTAATTGGGCTTTTGACCCACTTGCACCTGTCCTAATCTAAATATTGGGATTTGATCCCACAACCTATCCTAAGTTAGTTTTCGGACATTTGAGGCCCAAAATCCACATCACCTATATTAAAATACAACTTTGGCTTCGAGGTGAAAATGAATGAATAAATAAATGACTAAATGAATAAATAAAAAGAAGACAATAATAAAAAATAGATACTTTTCAAGTCTTTTAGTAACCTCATCAATGGATTTTGACCCATTTTTCTTTTTCGTCTATCTTCTAGCACCCGTATGCCATGTAGTGGACCTTGTATTTAAACTTAGGACTTGACTCAAAGAGGTGAGCCTCATTTACCCATTATGAAATGCAAGAGGATAGGAGTCCATTTGGACTCGAGATATTTTTTGCATGCAAAGAAAGGATAAAGAAATTAATATACGTTCAAGGCATAAAAGTGACATATTTCAAAGCAAAAGAAAATATCAAGAACCAATTTTTGAATGACAATGATAAACACACTTGCACAAGAATGAGAGTCAACAAATAAAATGCAAAGCAAAGACATGCCTCATGATTTATGTTTATACAAGAAAAAATAAAGGTAAAAAGAAGAAGGCCATATTCAATGAATAAATGCGAGAAACAAAAAACGTAAGCTTGCGAAAGTAAAGGGATGATGCAACAAGGAAAATACTCATGACTTCTAAAATTGAACGAACATAGGCTAATCCATATAACAAAAGAAAATAAAGGTTAACTTTTCAAGAAAGAGAATCTTTAAATTTCAATTAAGGCGACATTTATGAAAATTCAAACATCTATATTACAACCAAAATTTTATGTAAAACATGTAATGACCTATGATTTATATTTCTAAGACATCGTTGATTCTATTTTGATATTATGAATAAAAGAAAGACATGAATCAAGTCTTTACACACACAAAAAGCACATATAACAATCCGGAGTAAGAAGATACGAATAAAAGTTTAGCATCTCTAAAAGTGAAATATCGTTTAACAATCATACTAAGCATGAGTCAAAAATATCCAAATAATTCTATTTAGCAGAAAAAGTCCGAACTTTCTCATCATTTTGACAAGACAAGATGCGAGCCAAAGAGGAATAAACATCTTGAATGGAAAATAAAGCTAGCACTTCATCTCTTATATGAGGATTTTGATATCGATTAAAATAATTAGCAAGCAAATAAAAAATTCTTGACTTAACTAATTACTATTTTTATTAAGGCGAAACAAACAATAATAACTATTTTTCCAACATAAAAGAAACAACTTACATGCTAAAAACAAACATATCTACCAACAATGAGTTTAAACAAGACATGAACATGTTTTTCAAGCAAAGATCAAAACTTTATATATAACAATCAAAGAATAAAGTCAAAAGGAAAAACAATCAATATTAACTATTCTTTTCAACATAAAGGAAATAACTTTACATGCTAAAAACAAACATATCTATCAGCAATGAGTTTAAACAAGACATGAGTATGTTTTTCAAGCAAAGATCTAAACTTTATCCAAAATAATCAAAGAATGAGGTGAAAAGGCAAAACAATCAATATTAACTATTCTTTTCAACATAAAAAAAATAACTTTACATGCTAAAAACAAACATATCCACCAACAATGAGTTTAAACAAGACATGAGTATGTTTTTCAAGCAAAAATCTAAACTTTATACAAAATAATCAAAGAATAAGGTGAAAAGGCAAAACAATCAATATTAACTATTCTTTTCAACATAAAGAAAATAACTTTACATGCTAAAAACAAACATTTCCACCAACAATGAGTTTAAACAAAGCATAAGTTCATCTTTTAAGCAAAGATTGAAACTTTATCTATAATAATCAAAGAATAAAGTAAAAAAAGGCACGTACAACTATTGCTAGCTCATTTTTATATCATGAACATGAAAATAATTAAAATATCGATACCACAACGTCCCATGGCCTTCAAGGCCATCTATAGCAAACAATCCCAGCAAATAAAATTATACCTACGAACTACGAAGAAGAAAAAAGATGAAGAAGAAAACGATAATAAAACTAAAAAAAAAAGGAAAAGGTGTGTTACCTTTTTGGGGGCAACAAAATGAGACTACGAGCTTCATCGGAATCAACTACCACCGAAAAACGCGTCGGCAACTCAAAAATTTTGATTAGCCGACCAACTCTATGAAACAATATTTTTTTAACTAAATAAAAATAACTATTTTTCTCAAAAGGATTTTTTTTACCTTTCTAGCCTCTTTTTTTTTTTTTTTTTAGTTTTTTCACACCCTTTTCTACCAAAATAGTGGTAGTATTTATAGGAGAACGAATTTATTTTTACCAATGTGGGAGAAAAGTATTTACAGGAAATGATGAAGATTTATTTCTTGTCATCCACCAATGTAAGAGAAAAACCAATTAAGAGTGTTTCTGGAATTTTAAAATTGAAGATAAGGTGAGGTGGAAGATAATGTGGGGGGAAATTATACAATGTAGTACAACTTTTGAATTTTAAAATTGAAAAAGGACAAAGTTGGGGGGAAATAGTACAATGCAGTACAATTTGAAATTATTTTTTGGTGGAAATTAAGTAGAAGTTATGAGAGTTTTTGGGAATTTTAGGGTTATTTAATATATAACCCCAATTGAGATTTAAAATTTAACCATATTTATTTAATTTTGACCTAATAAAAATTAATTGACGAATTACATTGCAATTATGGTCAATTTGATTTCAATTATGGCCAAATCTAATAGATTGACTAAATTAAATTAAAATTCGATACAAATTAATACTTCTTTTAATCCCGAGCTTCTTGATTTAATAAAATCAAATGCATATTTATCTAAATAAATTATTTTGATGATAAATTATATTAAAATCAAGATTTTAATCATTACATTTATTTTAAAATAATCCTTAATTAAAATTCAATATTCCATAGAATAAATATTTAAGTAATCAAATTATATAATCTCGTATAACTGAACACGATAATATATAGTCGCTACTTCAAATGATAAAATCATGTACAAAAAATATTTGAAAAATATTTATTCGGATGAAATAAATATTTTAATTTTATTAAAAACTGAAGAAACTCAGGATTAAATTTAGTCGTGGAGAGCAAAAATTAGCTGTCAACACAAATAAAAGTTTTTGATTTTTATAATTATTTTTAGCATCTGATTATTTTTCACTGTCTAAACGACATTGTTATAACTCGATTTATGAGTCATAATGGCACCTACTAAACCCCTTCAGTAGGTAAGATAAAACGTTGACCAGAGCTATTTTCAATGGGCTAACGTGATGGGAAATACCCAAAAAGGATGAAATAGACAATACAAATCATAAATAAGCAAGACAACAAAATAGTGTAACACCTCGGATTTTGGTCCTTAAAAATTTCTAAAATTTAATCCTCACTACCCTGACTACGACTCACCCTACAAGTCGTAGGGTATCTTCACGGGTCATATGACCCTTGTCGTAAGGTGCCCAATGAATGGTGCTTGAGTTGCTATCCGAACTACGACTTAAGGTTACGAGTCATAAAGACTCATGGTGAGTTATTATGTCCTAATCATATTCGGACCAGCTTGTTATCCAAAATTTTTTGTCTTGAGTATGACCAGACTCGATGAGTCATGATGACTCCATACGAGTCAAATGTCCAAATCGTAGGGTGTATAGTGTATACCTAAATAGTTTCTGTGTTGGCTATGATTGGACCCTACGAGCCATGGTATACGAGTTGTAGGGTCAACATTGTATGTGCATGGTGATAATGTCTTGAAAACAACTCATAAATACTAGTTGTAATGAGTCTTAATGATTCATTAAGTGACCCATAATGATTGGCAGACAATTTTTAGTCATTTTACTAGGGCTATTTTTGACATTTCCCTCTTGAACTAAACATAACCCATAACCCATAAAAACTATTGAGACCTCATTCTCACGTATAACATAATAAAAACATATCCTCTTCTCTCTAAAATTCTCTTAATCAAAGCAAGCTAGGGTTTCCTTAAGGTTGAGCATCTTGGGGTCAATTCAAGGTTTCTTCTCCATAATTCTTGATATTCTAGGCATGTGACTCTACCCTAAAACTTGTTTTACTTCAAACATGATATTCAAATGATTATTGATGTGAAATTAAATAAGAGTTTTGACACGGTTGAGGGTTTTGACATGGTTGGTTCTTAAATTATTTTCCCATGAATTATTCTGCATTATTTATGCTTTATTAATGGTTTTGAACTTGTGAGAGTGCATAAGTATGGCTAATAAACTAGGGGATTGTGATTTCCCCAATTTTGTGAACATTGACAATTAAATTGATAACAACCTCAACCTAATATTGTGAAATTGGTTTTGAATGTGGAAAGTATGAATATTAAACTATCTCTAAAACTATCTACTTGGCATAATAGGCCTATTAAAACATAAATGGGTTTGAGTCCCAATTAATTAAATGGGTTTGAGTCCCAGATGACTAATTACTTTGAAGTTCTTTTGGCTGAGGGGTTAGAGTCCAGTAGGCTAAGTAGTAGACATGACATGATAATAAACTTATAAGTGATGTTTGTAAGATGATACCAACAATGTATGTCTTAATGTGTAATATGGTTCAATTAATGAGAATGTGTGCTAAATTTTTTAATTGGGCTTAAAAGAGGATTGTGTCGCTAGGATGTGAAAGTGGCAGTCCTAAGGGACCAACACTAGAGACTGCATACGACGATGTGGGGGTCTAAATAGACTGGAGTTTGAATCCCCTTGCCTATGACCAATGAGGTTCGAGTCCTCCTTACTATGTGATTGGGAGGTTCGAGTCCCCCATATCATATTACATGATCGGGTGCTTAAGTCACCTCAGTATATGATTAGGAGATTTAAGTCCCCTGCATATATATATATGATTATTCTCTGATTCACATGGCTACACGCACTGGGGCCCATCCAGGGGGTAAGAACTGGGACCATATTGCCCATGGGTACTTTTATAATGATTAAGCTACACAATGTAGGTTAAGGTTTTCAAGTTCATGCTAAGCCTTGTTCCCTTACCCAATATGTGATATATATATATATATATATATATATATATATATATATATATATATATATATATATATATATGGTTATGTACACTGAATTTGGACTGGTTTTGAATTATTGATCATGACATTATTTTATTTTCTCATCCTTGAGTTACATGCTACCGTTTAGCCCACTAACCGTCTATGTATGTTGTATCCCTACGTAATGCAGGAATTGGACATACTTTTACTTTTCCTACACAGTGATTAGTTGATCGTGGGATAGTTTATGAGTCAGACTAAAGTGGTAAGCTGCCATACTTCATAAGGCTTCATTTTATGTTACAGCTCCTTTACGCCATAGACTTTGCTTCTGAGTTATTTTGGCTATCATTGGGGGCATGCCCTGATTTTATTAATTTCATTTTTAATTAGAAGGATTTGTGGATTACTGTGGACTTAGATATTGATTTTCAATATTGTTTTTAGTTATTAGATTATTGATTTACCTTATAGTTATTTAGCTCTTATATCCTATCTTGTTATATGTTTGGAATTTATCTGCTTCTAGGTATATGTGGTTCTATTAGATTAGGTAACGGGGGTGGTCTCCGGTCCTCGATAGACTTGAGATACCTATCACAGCCTGATGCTAGTTTAGGTCTTGACAAAGTGGTATTAGAGCCTAGGTTCAGTTTCATTGGGTGTCCATAAAGCCGTGTCAAGTAGAGTCTCTTTTATGGATGTGTAGCATGCCACACATATAAGGGAGAGTCTATGAGATATTTAAGAATATTTCTCTTTCTTGTTGTTCCATTCTCAGGATATTGAGTCTAAGGTCTTAAATCTCCACTGATTTTGCTTTTTTGTATTTCAAATCATGTCTTCTCAAAGATCTAATACTCATAAAAACTTTTCTATCCCATTTAAGAAAAATATAGATGGAACTCGCGCTGCTTATGGGGTACAGACCCAGTCTAAGGTCACTACTTTTGACTGCTCTATGGAGTCCCACTGGTCTTTACCGGTCCTCATTGGGCTTCTTGGGCTAACAATGTTTATTCCCCATCCACCAAAAACATATTTTGAATGTCGAGATCTATCATTTTATTCATCTGCTAACCCAGATAGTAGTTTCTCTGTCACACTAGTTTAGTCTTATTGCTAGAAGAAGGAATCAGGCAAGGATAGAGGAGAGGCAGAATAAGGAGTTAATATATTTAGAGTAGGGTTGGGGTCATCGCAATAGTGGTAGCTATAGGAGATAGTGGACTAAGGAAGAGAGTTAGGAAAATTTTGGTTCATACCCATCGGTAAGAGCCCCTTACCTTAAGCCATCTGGTGGTCTTTGTTTTCAAAATAGTGGTGGTCCTAGGTCATAAAGTGCCCAATATCAACCTAGAGGATCCAGTTCATCCCACCCTATCCTTCTTTCCATTTTACGATCAGTTCCATTAGGGGTTTTGTTGTGAGAGGTAGAATTAGTGTTTCAGTTATTGTTAGATTGGTCATATGAAACAAAATTTTCCTTCTGGGGTTGGTTTTTTAGCTAACAGGGTTCTGGGTGCCATTTCATTAATTTCCACACTGAAGGCTGCTACTTTTGGTATCGACATGGGTCGAAACTGTCTTTATGCTCTTGCTACCCACTAGGAGTTCGAGGTATCTCTTGATATCATCACTGATATGTTACAACTCTTTCCCTGTGATGTGTATAACTTACTTGATCCGGGGTACTCTTTCTTATGTGAACCATATGTGGCTATCTATTTTGGTTTTGGTCTTGAGTGTATTTTGGATCCCCTTTTTGTATCTAACCCGATGGGTGACTCTGTTATGGCTAGAAGAGTCTATAGGAGTTGTGTAGCATTTATTTATGGTAAGGAAACCTTGATAGATCTGATAGAGTTGAACATGGTCGATGTTGATGTCATCTTGGGAATAAATTTGTTGCATTCATGCTATGCATCCTTAGACTGTCAGAATCGTAAGGTTATTTTAAAATTTCCTAATGAGCCAATTATAGGGTGGGAAGGAAATTCCCTAGTGCTTAAGAGAAGGTTCATATCATATCTTAAATCCAAGAAATTAATTTCCCCGAGGTGTCTTTATCATTTGGTCAAGGTTAAAGATTCTAACTTGGAGGGTTCTTTGTTACAATTCGTTCATGTGGTTAGTAAATTTCTTGAGGTTTTCCCTAATGATCTTCCTGGTGTTTCTCCCGATAGGGAAATTGATTTTGGATTAATCTTCATCTGGACACTCATCCTATATCTATCCTTCATATAGAATGGTTCCAGCCGAGCTGAAAGTGCTTATGGAGAAGTTGAAAGATCATCTTGACAAAGGTTTTATTTGCCCAAGTGATTCTTAATGGGATGCTCCTTCCCTCTTAGTGCGCAGGAAAGATGGATTCCTTCAGTTATGTATAGATTATTGACAGCTGATTAAGAAATTTAGGGTGACCTCCTTGTAAGGTGGACTGGTATATTATGTGGGGTGGACTTGTATATTATGTGGGGTATTTTGTTAGTGGTACTTGATTGTTGATATATACTAAGTTTGAACTTTAGATGTTGATTGCGGTGAAAGGGATATTGGCTTGAGAATAGCAATTGTGAGATTTGCGAGAGTAAATTAGTAGGATTGACGGGATGTGTAAAAGGGATTAGACAGATAACTCATGAAATAGTAGAGTGGGTAATTGTGATACATACCAGAGGTCTAGTGTTGAAGCGATAAATTGGGGATAAGTCATTAGGTGGGTAAGATTATTAATTTTATAAAATTATGTCGAGCCCGAGTTAGCATATCGTTAGATGAGATTTTAAGCATAGAAGTGCCAAGTGTCCTTAGTATATGTCTATGATGATACCCCTTAGAGTGCAGTGTTGTGCTTATAGGTTTAGTAAGATGGAGAGCAAGGTTTGATCTTAAATTTTCTCCTAGTTGTGGGCTTCAGTGGAGAGTCGGGGTGAATTTACTCCTATTCGAGCGATTCGCTCCTATTTCAGTTAAGAAGGCACTCTATAAGTGTCGTACACATTCTAATAGTGCTTATGCCTAAAATCTGCATTCTATATGCAATCTCACGGTGCTCAGTTCTAAGGACTCATACTATGGAATACTTATGTCAGAACAACTCTCCATGTATAGCCTAGGTGGTTGCTATGGAGTACTTCATTCCTATTATACCGTGTCTAATTTTATGGGTCTCACCTAGAGTAGCCCGACTAATATGAGTCATAATTGAGAAGAAACCCTCCCATATTTGATGGTTATACTTTAGTTCCATAGTAACCCTCCTTTTTGATAGTATGGTGGTGGCCATGAAAGTGTAGTAACGCTATAGAAATTGAGATGGATGTTCTCTAATACGAAAAATCTTGGGGTGACTACTCAGGCTAAGGCAATGTATGCAGGTAGTAGATTAAGATGAACTCTTGTTATGTGAATTAGTTAACAAGGGAATATGTGGTGGAACCTTTGCGATAGCAATTAAGTTGGGAAAACCATGAAAGAAGTGTAGAAAGATGGGTGTAAATGGTATGATTAGCGGATATACAAACCACAATTTTAAGATTTAAGGTTTCTTAATCGTAGTAATGAACCAGAGTGGTATTATTAGAGGGGTGTAAAGTATAGGTTCCCATGACTTACACTAGCACCTTTAAACTCTGAGTTAGGCTTCAATATGAGAGAAATATACAACAATGCTCAGGTCTTGTAGTTATGTGTTTCATAGGGAAGTTAAGAGATTGAAATGGTAGAGTGTTGTATTCATAGTTGAAAGTTAGTGGAAAGTGTGGTTATGTTTTAGGGTTATTAGATGCATTTCTTTGGAGGAAGGAGCTATATGGGAAGCTAGAGAGGACATAAAATCCAAATATCCGTTCTTGTTCCCCACTTCGAATAATCGTGTGTACGAAAAGTGTTTTTCCTAACATCTTTGTTTTCTGACTTTGTTAAAGAAAATTGTGATTGTTTGATGTCCTTGTTTTCTATCTTTGTTAAAGGTAAGTGAAGGAGTGTTTTTGTGTTAAATTATGCTAACGTATGCCTTGACTTATCATTCGAGGATGAATGATTCTGTGGGGTGGGGGGTAGGGGGAGAGAATGTAACACCTCAGATTTTGGTCCTTAAAAATTTCTAAAATTTTATCCGCACTTCCCTAACTACGACTCACCTTAAGAGTCGTAGGGTGTCTTGATAGGTCATATGACCCTAGTCATAAGGTGTCCAGTGAATGGTGCTCAAGTTGCTGTCCGAACTACGATTTAAGGTCATGAGTCATAAAGAGTCATGATGAGTGGTTATGTCTTAATCGTATCCAGACTAGCTTGTTACCCAAAACTTTCTGTCTTGAGTACGACCAGACCCAATGTGTCTTGATGAATCCATACGAGTCGTAATATCTAAATTGTAGGGTGTCCAGTGTTTATCCAAATGGTTTCTGTGTTGACTACGACTGGACCATATGAGTCGTAGGGTCTCATTATGATCCATGGTATACGAGTCTTAGGGTCAAAAATGTGTGTGCCTGGTGTGTCTTGACAACAACTCGTGTAGACTAGTCGTAATGAGTCTTAACGAGTCGTTATACGACCCGTAATGAATGGCAACCAATTTTCAGTCATTTTACTAGGGATATTTTGGTTATTTCCCTCTTGACATAAACATAAATCACGACATATGAACACTATTGAGACCCCGTTCTCACCATAACACAATAAAACATATTCTATTCTCTCTCAAATTCTCTTAAGAAAAGAAAGCTAAGGTTTCCTTAAGGTTTAGAATTTAGGGGTCAATTCAAGGTTTCTTCTCCATAATTCTTGATATTTCAGTCATGTGACTCTACCCTAAAACTTGTTTTCCTCACAACATGATATTCAAATGATTATTAATGTGAAATTGAATGAGGGTTTTGATATGGTTGGTTCTTAAATTGTTTTCCCATGAATTATTATACACTATTTATGCTTTATTAATGGTTTTGAACTTGTGGGGTGCATGAGCATGGCTAACAAACTAAGGGATTGTGATTTCCCCCAATTTTGTGAATATTGACAATTGAATTGATAACAACCTCAACCCAATATTGTTAAATTGGTTTTGAATATGAAAAGTATACGTATTAAATTATCTCTGAAACTATTTGCATGGCATAAGAGGCCTGTTGAAACATAAATGGATTTGAGTCCCAATTGATTAAACGAGTTTGAGTCCCAATTAATTAAATGGGTTTAAGTGCCAGATGACTAATTACTTTGAAGTCCTTTCGGCTGAGGGGTTAGAGTCCCAGTAGGCTAAGTAGTTGACATGGCATGATAATGAACTTGCATGTAATATTGGTAAGACGATACGAAGAATATATGCCTTAATGTGTAATGTAGTTCAATTAATGAAAATGTGTGCTAAATATTTTAATTGGGCTTAAAAAGGTTGTGTAGCTAGGCCATGAAAGTGGCGGTCCCAAGGGACCAATACTGGAAACCGCGTTGCTGGCGTAGGGGTCTAAATTGTTTGGGGTTTGAATCCCCTTGCCTATAACCAGGGAGATTCGAGTCCCCCTTACTATGTGATTGGGAGGTTCGAGTGCCCCATATCACATTACATGATCGGGTGCTTAAGTCACCTTAGTATATGATTAGGAGGTTTGAGTCCCTTGCGTATATATGTATGATTATTCTTTAGTTCGTACGGCTACACGTACTGGGGCATGACCAGGGGGTGAGAACTGGGGACCATATAGCCCATGGGTAGGGTTGTTCATGGGTCGGTTATTGGTAAAAACCATAACCAAACCAACTTAGTCAGTTTTTAAATTTTTAAAACCAAACTAAACCAAGCAAAAAAATAACCGTCGGTTTGGTTCTTGTCGGTTTAGTTCGGTTTGGTTCGGTTTATAGCTTTAGATAATGATAAAAGTTGAAAATTTAAGAAAACAAATTCAATCTAACTTATGAGATGCTAACCGAGTGTCGTATCTCAACCTTAAAACTAATATGTCAACTGAGTGTTATACTTTGGCAAAGCTATGAACAATACCATGTGAAAGTTTCTAAAAAAATTTTAAAACTACATTTAACAGAATGATATGATAAACCCCCCAAAAGGTGAACACATAAATTACTTGCTCAACAAGGTTCAAAAAGAAAGTTTAAATTAGTGATGTCTATAGTTAAATGAATCTCAGCTATAAATTTCAATATACAACAAGATATTATTTTAAAAATTAGTATCATTTGTCATTCAAAAGAAGAAATTCATTTAGAATCTCATAAGGTACTATCAACTGGATGAAGATATGACTTAATGTGTTACGACTAAAGTTAAATCATGATTAAAATATAAAATGTAACAAATATTTATATTGTATTTATGAATAATACATAAATAATTATATATAATATATATATCAGTTTGGTTTGATTATTTTTCGGTTATTTTAGAGTAAAACCAAACCAAACCAAATTATTATCGATTTTTTAAAATTCAAAACCAAACCAAACCAAATATCGGTTTTTTAATCGGGTTGGTTTGGATCGCGGTTCGATTTGGTTAAAAACCAAACCATGAACACCCCTATCCATGGGTACTATTATGACGGTTAAGCTAGACAATTCTGGTTAAGTTTTTAACGTTCATGCTTAGCCTTGTTCCCTACTCCGACATGTGATATATATGTATGTATGTATTTGTATATAGTTATGTACACTGAATTTGGACTGGTTTTGAATTATTAATCATGGCATTATTTTGTTCCCTTATCCCGGAGTTACATGCTAGCGCTCAACCTGCTAACCGTCTATGTACGTTGTATCCCCACGCGATGCAGGAATTAGGCATACTTCTACTTCTCCTGCATAGTGATTAGTTGATCGTGGGATAGTTCGTGAGTCAGACTAAAGTGGTGAGCTTCCATACTTTGGAAGGCTTTATTTCATGTTACAGTTTTGTACGTCATAGACTTTGCTTTTGAGTTGTTCTGGCTTTCATCAGAGGCATGTCCCAACTTCGTTGATTTTGATATCAATTAGAAGGCTTTGTGTATTAATGTGGACTTGGGTATTGGTTTTAGTTATTAGATTATAGATTTACCTTAAGAGTCATTTAAGCTCTCATATTAAATCTTGTTATATGTTTTAAATTAATCTGCTGCTAGGTATATGTGGTTTTATTGGATTAGGTAACAGGGGTGGTCTCTGGTCCATGGCGGACTTGAGATACCTGTCACGACGATAAATAGTATGAAAGATAGCCATAACATAGAAAATCATCCCATGAATTGGTAAAGCCAGTACAAGAGCTACTACAACACACCATAAGTCCTAGAATAGTCAATATAATCTGTCTTGAAACAAAAGACTAGACATAGATAAATAGAAGAAAATGGGCAACTTTGACTTTAAGAGCTCACCCTATCTTTTGAAATCCACCACATCACGATCCTCAAATCAACGACGACAAGTAATACTTGGATCTGCACCAAAAGGTACATAAGTGTAGTATGAGTACCCAAACCACAGGTACTCAGTAGGCATCATCAGCTGACTAAGCTAAATCATGATATAAATATGATAAATGCAATATGATAAATGCAAGATAACTAAGTACATTATTAAATAAATTAACCAAAACAATAACATAAATAATCAAGAAATTATAACTACAAAATTGGCCCCCATAAGCCAATAAGTACGGAAAAGTAAGTAACCCAACTCAGGCCCTCATAAGCTTGGAGAGTGCAATTAAGTAAAGTATAACCTGAACCGCTATCATTACCAACTTCCACGACCCACCTAGAATTCGTCCATGTCATGCCACACAATAATAATTTTCCCATTTTCGAACTTGAAACGGTATCCACATTATCAATATCATACTTCTTTGCCGAAATCGAATCGATAAAATATATAATCATAGTCATAATTAATATCTAGACTTGAACTGGTAGATGTATCATTAATATTGTAATCAATAACTTGACTTGAACCGTAATCATATAATCACTATCATAGCTAATATCCAGAGTTAAAATGGTATATATAAAATATCATAAATATCATAAATATCATATATATATATATATATATCATTATCATGATACCAATGAGCATCAACTCTCAATACTAACCCATTATAATTATCAAGTGCCAAATATCCTCAATATTATCTTAGTAAGCATTTTCAAGGTGTATAACAAATGTATACAAGGTTACAAGGAACAATATGAATCTTCGCCAAAGGTGGGTCGAAGAGCCAACTTCTAAATCCCTGATATCCATTACAAGGCAAATTCTACCCCATACTAGGATAAGGTATCTAAATCCACTTTTAGATGTTAACTAAGCTGCAATCACCCTAAGATAGATATTTTACCTAAAGCATGAGTAACTAAGCCAATTATGCCTAAATTACGATCTTCGAACGGCCTAAGAGGTCCAAATAACCCATGTATTACAAATTCCATCACCAACACCTATAATCCATCCCAAATCTTAACATAATATCATAAACATACTGTGACATAGTTTAATCTATGAAGAGGGAAAACCTAGCCTATCTAGACGCTGAAGAAAGCTCAAAAAACTCGCTAAATCACCGATTTTCCCTTCCTAAAAGCTTTTGCAAGGGGCCATGCTATCAAAATCACAATGTACTCATCAAAACGAGAACAATGAAACCCACACTGCACTATTGTGTTTTGAATCCAAAATCACGCAAAATCTCATGTGGGGATTATTTACAAAAATTGCATTTACGAAACCAACTCAACATCCCCATATGCTCAAGGAACATTTATACTTAAAATGAGTGAATTATGAGCTATATTAGTGTTAAAATCAAGTCACCAAAGTTTAGGGATTTTAGAGAAGAAAAGGGATCAACCATGGAAATGGAAGAATCTTACCTCAAATTTGAAGGAAAAACACGTAATCGATCTTTATCTAAGCTCCCAAAAGCACCCACAATGTTATTCCATTCCTTAAGGTTTAAGTTTCTTGGGAATGGATGAGGAATGGGAAAAAAGGGCTAAAATATGGGTATTTATACTTTTTCCAGGTGCTCGGGAGTCGCGTATTGATATGCTATATAAATATAGCACTTTTAATACTTAAAATGAGGATAATATGCAAGTTTTTGAGGCCTTTTTGTTAGATATGATCTGTTTTGGGTATGTTTTGCAGAAAACCATGATTTAGATGATAAGTTCGTGAAACTAGTGAAAAAGGTGTTTTTGTCTACTTGTGGAGCAATTATGGATGATTGAGATGTTTTTCGGCTTGATCATGATCAATGCATGTTCGAGATTTGGAGTAGAGATGAAAAACTAACTCCTGTCACCTACTAAGTCAACCTACGGACCACATGTTGACCTACGAAAAATAGGTAGACAAAGCGGGTATCATAAAGTCCAAAATACCGAGAGTTGACTTGTAGGAAATTTCTCATCTGGTACCTGTAGTTGGTACCTTTACCCGGAGTAGACCGCAGGTACAACCTAAGTTTAGGACCAAATCACAGGTACAAGAAGCAGGTGGCTAGTTTTTTCTCTTATACTATAAATACCCCTTATGTACTTTTTAGTAGAGGTTACACACTAATAACACTTAGAAACATATTTTGATTTCAAGAGCCATATTTGATCTTGGTATTCTATTATATTGACTTTGATTGATTATTCAGTTTACGGTTGTGGATTTTCTTTCATCTTATCATTGTGATTGCATATTTTCTTTTCATCCTGAATGTTATTTATTTTATCAATATCATGAGCGGCTAAAACCCATAGCTAGGGTTGTGGAAACTCTGGAAAATTGACGAAGTAGGAAAAGTGCTATAGTTGACAGGAACCAATACCCATGGCATGCATTGCTTTATCTTCGACATGATTGATTTATTAATGGGTGAATACATTAGGATCCCGCCTAGATATTACTACTTGCTCTAAATAAAGGGTAGTAACTAGGAAAAGATAAAGACAACAGTAATTTAGGAGTTAATAGTCGATCCATTGCAGCACAATAGTATATATGAATGATTATTAATTTTCATCTAATAACTTGAGACTCAAAAAGTGATAGTTAACTGTGACCAAGGTAAGGGTTAGTAACATGACACCCTGAGATTAAGTAAGTAAAGCGTAAAATCCTTCTACTCGTCCAAAAGACTGTAGAAAGTACATAACTTATCGGTTATGCATGTAAGGTATTGGGTTGGTTCAACAACATACTATAAGCTTATGGATTGAGATACCAGGAGGAACACAATCCTTGTGTTCACTTACGACTGATTTTACAAGCTAATACTATTCTATGTTCGAGACAACTACAAACATATCCCACCATTTACTTTCTTATTTTGCCCATAGACTGTAACCACTTAGATCTGTCAAACTACGTGTTCCCTTGAGATTCGACCCCAACCTTAATTGGGTAACTATATCTTGACAACGACCGTACTATCATCTAAAATGAGGTATTGCTTGGACGTCATCACGTACGTGACTTTTCAATCGCGATTGCAACATCTACCAACTTTTAGGTGAGTCATTTTCATGACATGAGTATCGTGTTTGCGACATTTATTGTCGGAGGATAGATCGCTATCGAAATTGGTGACTCGCGGACGCGAGTACACCCCCCTCGGAATTTATCCGGAGTCCCGTATATGCAAATGAACTATGCTAATCTATCAAATTTGATGTTTCGGACTCAATGGAACAGTCAAAATTTCTATCCGAGGTATTTTCAATGAAAAGTGAGTCCCACGCCCAACTTGCCATTTTCTTAACTTTCGACCAATAGTTCGAAATGAGCTCAGGTGCCTCGAGATCCAAACCAAAGGTTTTCCTAGACTAAAATCAATATTCTGGAGCTGTTGGAATAGTCAAATTTAGAATACAAGATCATTTGACTGATGTTTTCACCTGGTAGCTTATTTGAACCAATAAAGACTTTAAAACAGAGAATTGACTTTAGAAAACAAATAAACTGCCCGGTAACCGAACTGTTAGTCCCAGTAAGTCATAAATAATTTGGGGCAACTATAGGAAATATATAATGGAAAAAATATATAAAAATACAAAAAATAACGTAAAGGGTTATTACATACATCTCTCTTGCTACCAGAAAATTTTCTTTAATCTCTTTCACCTCATCCAAAGTCAGAAATTCATCTGGTAATACATCGATGTTATAACTTTTATGGCGTAAATTTATGATTTTCCTAGCATAACATTGTAACCAATATCACCATTAAGGATGTTGAATTAATTCCTTGACCATTTCCCCAACATTTGTTTGTAGTTATAGCTCCTCACAGGTGGTTTCGCTTGTCAGATTAACGCCAACCAACAACTTTACGATCGAGGTTATTTTGTTCGTTAGATCTATTTATTTGAGGACCCACTTGTGAATGATGTTCATTGAGCTACCTTGGTGAATAAGAACATGCTTAAGTTGTAGTCAACAATATTCAAAGAAATTACAAAAGCATCGCTGTGATGAAGTTTATGTCAGTCAAGATTTTGTTCAAAAAATGTAATTGCCTCCACGTCGAAATCTCATTGCATTTGGTACCTTTTCCCAAAGGTAACTTTTACCTTGTCCTTTATTATGGTGGACCTCATCAAGCAGCTAACTTCATCTTCTCTAATAATCTTGTTTAATTATTTTGGATAGATGTGACCTAGTATGGTAGGTTTGCCTCTCAAAATTTTATCATACTCTTTTTCCCTCCATTATAATCTCGAGCCTTTGAGGCCATGGGTTTATCTAGGGTCACTTCTTCCCTGGGTTTCAGACTCGCCACTCATCAAGCTCTCTGAACTGAGAGGAGGCAAACAAGCTCCCAGGAGTTAACCCTCTCACAAGATTTTTGCCTGCTTGATCATTTTAGACCTCTGGAAATAATCGTCTTAACTCCTGGAATCCTATGACCAAGTCCTTGAGCGACTTCATGCTAGCTTGTTCGATCTCAAATATATCAGCCCGATATTCGTTCGACTCTATGTGGATATCCAAACTCATCTTTTATTTCAAACGGCCATGCAATCGTGCAAACCTAATCTTGAGGTCACTCTTAAGCACTTTCATCAGCAAATAAACTATGCCGTGGTGGCTCTCCATATTCTCATAAGATGAAAACCCAATTGGTGTTTTACAAAGGTCGATGATTTTTGCTTCTGATGTAATGACCTATTTTATTAGCTTTATAAAGATGTCCCTTGTGGAGTTGGAGAATATCATTGATCTTACTGATTTCCTTAGCCCATATTCATTAAAAAGTCTTCTCATTGTTTGCTCACAAGTGTTTGTCATCATGAGCTCCCTATAAAGTAAAGACAATCAATCTAATAAGAAAATAGAGTTAAACCAATGGAAAATTACTCTGTGCTTGCAGTGGGTGTAAAACATTTAACCTAAAATTGGTACAGTTAAATTTATAGAAGGTCAAGAGCACGTGACATAGTTTAACTCTTTTTAAGATTGATTTACCAGCTATTTGATTACTAAGTAAATTGCTTGAATGGAGAAAAATCAATATAAATAATAAGCAATAAGTAATATTAAAGACAAATCTGGGTATTCCGGTATGATTGTTATCATTCATATAGATGCAACCTTATTCTCGATAGTGATCCAAGAGCAATAAGAAACTTTAAGAGTAAAGCAAATCTTACTACAAAGAAAGAGTATAATAAAAGGAGGAATATCAACTTACATCCTATTTTTATTGTACTGATGATTTTAGTGCTAAACATATCTATGCTTAATGCTTAATACTCAGTATCTAACTCAATTTCTCTAAACCTCTATGGTGTAATCTATTTATTTAATAGAACTAATAATTAAAATTTCATATCTTTTCCCCTAGTCGAACAAGATAATATTGTTAAGAGTCATGAACTAGCTTTGAGAAATGCCACATCTAGATTTTGGTTGAAATGTAAGTGGACTTTCATAATTGGTTTAGCCTAATTATAATAATATTTGGGGAAAGACATGTTTTTTCTCTAAAGTTGTAACGAAAACTCACTTTAGCCATTAAACCTCACCTTTAATTATTTACCCCCCTTATGAACTTTATATGTATTATTCCTCTCTCTTCGTGGCTGAGACCAAGTCACGATCCATTGTTGTATAGACACTTACTATTTCATTAGTCCACATCATTAATAAGCAACTTTTAAAAAAACTGATCTATTTTTTAATAGAACCCAACCAACCCGACCCAACCTTAATCCTATCAAAAGCACCTAACCCTCATTCCCTTTCCCATTCTTAACCCGTCAATTAGAAATAAAAAACAAAATAGGCAAAAACCTAATCAAAAACAAAAACCTAATCAATTCCTAACCTAATCAATCATTCATTTCTTGGAGCTGCTAAGATTATAGTGATTTGATGGCTAGTAATCCCTTTCTTTTACCTTTGTTTTGCATCTAGGATTTTTATCCAATTGATTTTTAAAGGGTGTCATGTTAGATTTTTGATTTTGACTAAAGCTCATATTTTTTAATTTTTTTGCAGTTTGAAAATGGATTTTGTGTATATTACTTCGAGATTTCACCATGAAAGAAAATTATAACAAAAATTCCATATTAAATACATCGGAGGTATAGAGACTGATTGTTTAGACGTAGACATTGACAAATCATCTTATTTTGAGTTTGTAGGCTATGTTAAGAAAATTGGATACAATTGTTCCCCTTGTGTTATTTATATTAGACAACCTAAGTCTAATCATTTGGTAAAGGTTATATGTGACAGGGATATTTTGGGTATTATTCCTAGATTAAAAAATGGGGATGTGGTTGAACTGTATGTGTCACACTTAATAGATGAACCTGATATGGTCTCCGCCCTTGAATATGGTAAGCATGCGGGCAAAAAATCTTTTACTTCTCTTGATAAAGACCCTGCGTAAACCTCTGTGGATAGCTTAGGGTTTGAAAAAGTTGAATAAACTGCACAACCTACTATTGGTGTTGGTGAAGTTTCTTCTACTGTTGAACTAGGTAGATGTTCTTCTACTGTTGAAGAAGATTTGGGTGGGATTGGTGCTACAGTTGAGGAAAATTTAGATAGGGGTGGTGCTAGTGTTGATGAAGATTTGGTGGGGTTAGTGCTACTTATTGTTGAGAGAGATTTAGGTGGGGGTGGTGCTAGTCTTGAGAAAGATTTGGGTGGAGTAGTGCTACTGTTAAGGAAGATTTGGGTGGAACTTCTACTGCTACTGCTGAGGAAGATTTGGGTGGAACTTCTATTGCTACTACATCAGATGATCCAATAGAACATTATGATTGGGAAAGTGATAGTCAAGATAGTAAAGATTCTAAATATGGTGATTTGCTTGAATATGATGATGAATATGGTTTAGAGAAGAAAAGGGAGTTGCCAAAATAAATAAAAAGAAAGAAAGAGAGCCTAGATCTTAAAGGGTTAATTTAAGGAAAAAGAGAGTTGATGTGGGATATAATGAGTATGTGTCCAAGAAAAAAAACAACCTACAGGATAAATTAGGTGGTGATGAGCCATACTTTGATTTAGATGAAAATACTAGTGTTGAAATAGATACTAGTGTAGATTTTGATGATGAGGATGAGGTTCAACATCCTGTAGAAGTGTACTAAAGGTAAAGAGGGCAAAAAAAAACTAAAAATAGAGTTGTTTTATATCCTACTTGTAAGTTAATTGTTTGGGAAATTGGTCTAGCTTTTGAAAATGTTAAGCAATTTAGAGAAATTATTACTAGATATGCAGTTCAAGAACATGTAGAGATAGACAAGTATGTAAATGAACCAACTAGGGTAAGGGTAAAATATGGAGATGGTTCTCTATGGTTAGTGTTTGGCCATCATGATTCAAGAATAGGAGATTTTACTGTGAAAAAGTATAATCCAGTGCATGTATGCACTACCACAACCAGAAATAAATTGGTCAGTTCAAAATATTTTGCAGAGAGGTACAGGATAGAATTATTTTTGAGCCTGGCATTAGAGTTTTTCAGTTGCAAAATCTAATGAAAAAGGAGTTGGAAGTGTATGTTGGGAGAACTGTGGCAAGAAAAGAAAGAAATAGAGTATTGCAATAGATACTGGGTGATCATGTAGAGGCATTTAAAAGAATTCTTGATTATAGAGATGATCCATTAAAGACTAATCCAGGCAGCACATGTGTTGTAAGGCTTGGTGAAGAAATTTTGGAAGGTAGAAAACAAAGGTTTGAATCCTTCTATATATGTTTTGATGCTTTGAAGAAAGCATTTAAATCTGGATGTAGAAGATGTATTTGATTTGATGGTTGTTTCTTGAAAGGTGTTTGCAAAGGAAAATTGCTTGTAGCTGTTTGTAAGGACAGGAATAACCAAATGCTACCACTGGCTTGGGCAGTGGTTGAGGTTGAAAATACTTTCACTTGGACATGGGTTATTACATTGTTAGGCATGATTTAGAGCTTGGTGATGGAACAGGATTGACAACCATGACTGATATGTAGAAGGTAATCTTTTCTATCTTATTCATTTCTATTTTTAACTAATTTATTTTTTTATATATTGTTATGTCAACTAATTATTTTATATGTTGCTGAAGGGTCTTGACATTGCAATTCTACAGTTACTGCCAAATGCAAAACAAAGAATATGCGCAAGACATATTTTAGCTAATTGGTCTAAAGATTAGAGAGGCATTGAAAGAAGGAATTGCTTCTAGAAATGTGCCAAGTCAACAACATATGAGCAAGATTTGAAAAGAAATCTGGATCATATGAAGATGTTAGGTGACAAAATTTGTGAAGATCTTCTATGGTACAACATAGAAAGGTGGTCCAAAGTTTATTTCAGTACTTCTAGTTGTTGTGATAGTGTTGATAATAAAATGCATGAAAGTTTTAACTTTGGATTCTGGGGGAAAGATACAAGACTTATCATAATGCTTGAGGAAATAAGGGCCAAAGTATTGAGAAGAATAGTAGAGTTGAGTCAGTTCTCTGAAACTTGGATCAGTGACATTCCTCCAATGGCTTTAAAGGTATTGGTTGAGAACACTTTACAATCGATGAAGTGTACCCTTTAATGGAATGGTGAATATGGTTTTTAGGTTAATGACAATTGGGGCAATACATTTCTAGTGCAGCTGAATAATAGAACATGTACTTGTAGATCTTGGATGCTAAAAGGTATACCTTGTTGTCATGCTATAGATGCACTTCATTTTAGAAAATTGGAGCCTATTAGCTATGTATCATATTGGTATAAGAAGGAAATATACCAAAAGACCTATAGCTTTTTTATTCAGCCTGTTACTGGAATGCAAATGTGGCTATCCTCAACCAACCTTCCTGTTATACCACCAGAAATTAGAAAAATGCCAGGCAGGCCCCCTAAGTCAAGAAAGAAAGAGGAAACTGAGAACAAGATGGGCAAATTATCAAAAATAGATACTGAAATGACCTGCAACACTTGTCATGCAAAGGGTCACAATAAGTGGAGTTGTCCTTAAGGTTCAAAAGCTACAACTGGTAGAGGAAAAAGGCCAAGTTCAAGTGTCGATTCTTCTGCAGCTCTAAGTCAGTCTCAAGGAAGCACAAGCAAAGGAAAAGGAAATCCAAAAGGGTCTACAAAACAGGTAAAATTTATTTATAATTCACCTTAAGTTTTATTGAATTTTGATATTATTTTTATTGGTAGGCTATTGCATCTGCTTGATATCTTTTATTTTGACTGTTAGGCTATTGTAGATGCTGCTGCTGCAAATGTGATTGGTGGCATTGGAAGGGGAAGAGGGACTGAAAAGAATTAAGGGACTGCTATTCTTGCATCTAATGTAGATAATGCCAATGGAAGGGGAAGAGATATTGGTAAGGGTATAGGGGATGATGCTCTTGCATCTAATATAGGTGCTATAAATGGAAGAGGAAGAGGGACTTGTAGATACAGGTGGTGCCACTGAATGAGGAAGAGCGACTTGTAAGGGTAGAGGGACTGCTGCTGCTTTTGTAAATACTACTGGTATCATTAGAAAAGGTAGAGAAAGTGATGCTACTACATCAAATACTGGTAGTGTTAGTAGAAGGGGTAGAGAGGTTGTTGATCTTGCATCTAATCTTGGTGGTGTTACTAGTAGGGGTTGAGGGACAAGTTTTAAAAGACCAAGAATTGTTGGGATGGGTATTATACATACACAAATTGGTTTTAAAATCCACAATGTGAGTGCTTGAATGATTTTACACTTTTAAATATTCAAGTTAATCATTAAAAGATTACTCATTTTTTTGTTAATCTAGCCTGGAATGTCTTTTAACTCCTCTCTAGTAATTGGAAATCTTGGCCATCATAAACCAAAATTAGGTGTGAAATGGAAAGGAAAGCCCGTTGTCACCTAATAAGGGCTTCAAGAAATGAGGCACAAAAAAAGAATGAAGACAAGTACCAAAGCTGCAGAAATAAATCAATTGAGCCAAATAAGTTCTTCAGTTGTCTAGTGTTAGTGTTAGAAGTTTGATTTGTTCCACTAAATTCTATAGTTGTGCCTGGATAGATATGTTTTTGTGAAAAAATTATGCAACTGTGACTACTTTGTGTTATTTGTTTTTTTCAAACAATTATGCATCTGTGACTGTAATTTTTGATCTCTTAATCATGCAGCTGTGACTGCAATTTTTGATCTCTTAATTAGGAAACTTTGACTACAACATTTTGATATATTATACAGCTGTGACTGTAGTTGTGTCACATGAATATTTCTAGCAATGCATGTTGCCAAGACTGCACATTTGGGTATATATAATTTCTGTCATTGTCATCTATTTTTTGTGTCTATTTCTGTGTACTTGCTAGTAGAATAACAACATAAGAAACTTCAAACAAGATTCTTATGAACTTGCAAAAAGAATACACAAACAAAGAGGGGATCCCCAACAAAGAATTACATAGATACTTTAAGGATGATTACAAAATATCTAATGAAAGTAATGGCTGCTACACACCAAAATCCTAAGGTAACTCTATTGAGTCTTTCTTTACATAAACCATTCTAAACCAATAGCTTATAACTACAACGCAACAACAAAACATAATAATTATGAGAATATTCTCCCTAGTCCTCCCTTTAGCCATGATACCTATCCACTTCTTCTCTCTTTCTTTCATCATCTATATATCTTCTTTTAATTTCTTCAATTTGATGTCTACATAATTTTCATCTTGTTTGGACACTCTAGGCGTGTCAACTTCTTTAGAAGCTTCCATCTTCAAAACTTCATTGACTGATGGTTGCATGATTTGATGACAAGATTCCACTAAATTCTCAAATTCATCTAACTTTTCTATTAG
Source organism: Capsicum annuum (assembly GCF_002878395.1). Taxonomy (NCBI): domain Eukaryota; kingdom Viridiplantae; phylum Streptophyta; class Magnoliopsida; order Solanales; family Solanaceae; genus Capsicum; species Capsicum annuum. The sequence continues at coordinate 107,043,773 of NC_061122.1, read as the reverse complement.
TATAGGAATTACAAATTTGGACCTCAGATAAATGTCATATTTGTCCCTCCAACACCAAAAGTCACCAGATCTTGGACCCTTCAACAATTTAAACAAAGGATTAGTGTTCAATTGAATATACCGGGATAAAGAAAAAGAGAAAAATTTTAGATATTTAACCCATAATAAGGACATGCCCAATATCTTCTGTTGGGATTAGTTGAAGTCCAAGATGTCTTTAAATGAACCACAAAAGCATGATTGCAATGAACTTCTTGATTCAAAGAAAAATCGTTCTTTTCCAAACAAAGCTTAGACAAGTTAACCGATCTCATGGTATGCTATAAAATAATTCAGTCCACAAATTTCAGAACAAAAAATGACAATAAAATTTACATACCAAAAGAAGAAGGAATATATATTCATCGGAATAAGAAATGAATGGAGAAATCGGAAAGGAAAATAAAAGATGAAGAAAAAATAAGATCAAATTAACGAACATAATGAAATAATGTTCTTGGTATTCTTAATCAATTTCAAATCAAAGTAAGGTTTAAGTTGATTGAAGATGGATGAAAAGAGGAGTTAGAGCTTTGAAATTAGGATAAAAGATTGGGTTTTAAAGGAAAAAGAACATGACTGTAATATTTTTTTTAAATTAATTCGGGTCTTAGTTAGCGCTTAACGCGCCTTGTTTTGTCGGGTTTACATGCGGCCACAAAGGGAGCAAAATAATACACTATAAAGTTCATAAGGGGGTAAATAATAAAAGGTGAAGCTTATTGGCTAATAATACTCAATAATAATACTCTCTCAATTTAAAAAAGAGTGACCTAATTTTCTTTTTTATCCGTTTAAAAAAGAATGATCCTTTCCTTTTTTTGACAAAACTTTAATTCCAACTTTTCACGTGGCATATTTAAAACCACAAGACTAAAAGATATTTTCATACATTTGACATAAATTTAATATAAAATTATAAGATTCATTTTTTTTAATTTTCTTAAGCTCCGTATCAAGTCAAAATAGGCCATCCTTTTTAAAACGGAGAAAAAATAAAAATATCTTTTTTAGGATGATTGTCTTCTACCAAAAAAAAATTATTCAAAAAGCATTTTTTTGGTTGAATTCTAAAAATATTTGATAAGGAAGAAGTAGACAGTTTTGAAAATTAAAAGGCTGTTAATATGGAAAGTTAAAGATGTATAATTACAATATAAACCCTACATAAATCCTTTTCCCAATAGAACTAGAAGAAGATTTCCAATTGCTTCCTTATAAAAACTCCTCTGCGTATTCTGCTAACTCCATTTTCTTTTAGTTTTCTCCTCCTATAAAGCAACAAAGATAATGACGAAATATATAAAACTTGAATATATGATGCTGATGGAATAAAAAATGGATGCAACTTTGCAGTTAATTGAGCATAGCGGCAATTCTTATAATAATGGAGACAACAGTTGTAATACGTTGAAAAAATCTTCTTGTCCCACAACAATCACCACATTAATAAAGAAAAGAAATTTTTGGTCAGTAGTTGATATTTATCATGCGAGAAAACTGTTGATGATGATGATGAAGAAGAACAAGGAGCATCGAGTAGGCTTTGAAATTAAAGATTTAGTTATACATATTGTTATCTAAATAAATCATAATCAATTAATTAGGTGTATATTGTTTGTGTTTCCATAGGAAAAAATGATCGATAGTTAATCCAGTTGTACAAGTATATTACTAACTCATTAATTTTTATGGCATAAGCTTGGTTTGGATATTACTTAAGAAGACCTTTTGTTTAGAATTCTTAACACATTTCCTTCCTTTGTAGTTTGTCCCCACTCCAAACACCAAGACAATACTCCTATAACCTCCGATTGTTGGAGCTTCTAGGACTTTCTTTTCTTTGTCCCTAAAAATAATATTTTTTTCTTTTCCTCAAACAACGGAGAACGTAATATCTAGATTCAGACATGATAGTTTTATTTGTTCAAATATTAAGCCATTAAATGCATTTGTTTTTGTTAAGATTCAAGCTCTTAATAGATTTAAATAGGTTTTAATCATAGAGATGTGGAACCAAGTCTTAATATCCTTAAGTGGTATTATTTTATGGGATAATATTCACCACTACTCTATATTTAATCATTAGTCAACACCACTATAGTCATCGACCATTATAGTCATCAACCACCACACACCTCTACTATCACAACCACCACTAAAAACAAAGATCACTACCAACCACCATTGTTTGCCTGTAATACCCCATAAGATTCTAAGCTTAGTTCAGTAGTAGTTGCATGCTTAAGGGGTCCAAGTCTTGAAATTTTCACTAAGTGTTAAGGACTTATTCATTTTCAAGACCCTAAACTTCATAGATTTTTTATTTGGTCTTCCTGACCCCGAAATATTGATTTTTGAGTTGATTCATGTTTATGAAGGCTAATAGTATGTCTCGGGGAGAGTTTTGGGATTTTTGGATGAGGTTTGGGACGTGTTTGGATGGCTGAATTAGTGAGCCAACATAATAATCCCACAGCGCATTGGTCTCTCCCATGGTGCCAGGGTCCATGATGCATTGCTTTCTTCCCCAGAGTAAGTGACGCGGTGTGTTGCTTCCTCCTCCGAAGAGGGAGACGCGACACATTGGTCATTCCTGCACAACTTCATGATTTAAGAGCCTAAGGGGCATTTGGCTCATTTTACCTAACCCAATTCATTCTTAACACGATTTAGGACCTCTATAGGGGCATTATATTCCTCTTTCTCTCAAAATTTCTCTCAAGAAACCCTCCTCATTTTCCAGGAACAACATCCAAGACCCTTTCTCAAGAAATCAAGAGTTCAAGCTTCCAAGTTCAAGAAACCTTCAAGAAATCTTCAAGAAACTATCTATTGAGGTATGCGGGTATTCATCAATTTGTCCCTTTCACCCATTGAGCCCCAAAACCCTATTTTTAACTTGAGAGTATTTATATTATTCTACTTTATGAAATTAATCCATGAATCCCTCGCCAAATAAATTAAAATTCATGTTTATAAGTGTCTACACGTGAATTAAACTATTTCATGTTTTGAGTTGAAGGATTTCATGCCATGTTCTATTGTTTTCATGTTAAATCCCCATGTTATGAATTTAGCCATGTAATCATGTTGTTTTCTCATTCCTAACCCATTTCTATATTCAAATTCATGCTTCTCACTTATTGGGCGATATGTTTATGCCTTGAGTCTTTGAACCATGATTCCATACTACTACTGTTTTAAGCTTGATATTGTATTTTATGATCATTCAGTGCTGGCGGGTTATGAACACTCGATACCTATGTGATTTACATAATTTTTGATTTCAAGTAACAAGTTAGTTAAGCCATGAAACTTATTATTATACTCAGATAATTATGATCATGATGAGCACTATCAGAAATAACATTCAGTTAAATTTAGTTCAGTTCAGTACCAGTGTCAGTTCAGTTGGGAGTATGATTTAGCACCAAGAAAAAATAGGGATGGTGGCTCCCCCATCAGTTTAGGCAGAGTCATTAGTAGCAGTCCCTGAGTTTAAGAACTTCGTAGCCAACGTAGGATATAAGGGGTCACTCATCAGTTTAGGCTTGACTTCCACTTAGGGGTCACCCATTAGTTTAGGTTTGACACCCTAGTCCTTTGCGATAAAAAACTAGTGAATCCACACAGCTAGTGGTAGTACTTATGGAACAGTACTAACACCCTTCCAACTATTGTTACAGGTTGGACCTCGATTAGCTCCAATTATGGCATATCAGTTACATGATATCTCTCACAATTTCAGTCAGTATTTCAGTGTTTCTCAGCTCAATTTTTCTTGACCAAGAGTACAAATTATCAGTTATTCATTTATATAGATTTCAATCTTTTAGATTTTAGATTATCTTAGTAATATGTTTATGCTTGGTCTTGCATTCTTAGATATTACATGTTTATGCATTCTTGCTCAGTTATCTCTTGCATTTCAGTCAGTCCTTATCTTACATACTAGTACATTTAAAGTACTGATCACATACTTTTATTTGTGCTATGTTGTATTATAACATAGGTTCGGACGCTCAGTTTCCCCACTGTGCTTAGACAGTCTAGCATTACCAGTAGCAGTAGTGGTGAGTCCTCATCCATCAAGGACATAATATGTTTTTCTCAGTTATTTTAGTATTTTCTTACGTTTTGTCAGTTAGAGTTATTTGGGGTTTGTACCATCAACTTATCATGATGTTTAGAGGCTTTCAGAAAATTAGTTAGACACTCAGTCAAATCTTTCAATTTTTATCAGTTGTTTCAGATAAACTATTTAGTTTCCAGTATTTTTATCAGATATTTCAGACATGTTATTGTTACATATTTTAGTATTTAGATTTACGGTATCTTATCAGCTTATCTTCCACACATGCGTTATATTTCTATTTTACTTAGTATTCATAATAAGTAATAGTGCATGGGTTAGCTTGTGGTCACTTATGGCCATAAGCACCGTTGTCGTGACTAGGGGTAGCCTCAGGTCGTGACAAAACTTGGTATAAGAGTCTAAGGTTTTAAAGTGTCCTAAGGTTTTTGAAAGCTGCATTGAGTAAAGTCTTGTGCATGGGGTTGAAGTGCGCCACACTTATGGGTAAGAGGCTACGAGATATTTTATGAAAGTTTTCCTTCTTTCTGTGTTCATGTCGTGTGAAAGAGCATAAGCTCTATTAAATTACTTTTTCTAACCTATCCTTCATTCCGTTTACTAATAATGCCTCCCAGAAGAAGAAATAGAAGAAGGAACAGGGATCAACTTGCACCACCACATGTTTAGGAATATCCCCTGAATGAGCATGTCTCTCACGCCAAATTCAGGGCCGCTTTCACTATCCTAGACCATTTTGTAGATGCTCAGAACAACCAACAAGCTATTTCCCCAGCCAATCAAGTGGTAAATATAGCTGTAGTTAGGATTTGGGATTTCACTCAAATAAATCCCCCTCTATTTTTAGGATCTAAGTCTGAAGAGGATCAATAAGAGTTTTTGGATATGGTGCAAAAGGTGATAGATATCATGGGCGTCACTTTGAGTGAGAGTATAGAGTTGGCTAAATATCTGTTGCATGATATATGTCATGCTTGGTTTAAGCAGTGGAAGGAGGAGGTGTTAATATAGGACAGGTAGAGTGAGAAAAGTTTTTCGTAACTTTTTAGATAGGTTCTTTCTCCTAAAGTTGAGGGAAGCTAAGGTTCAGGAGTTCATCAATTTTAAGCGGGGTAATATGAGCATGAAGGAGTACTCTCTCAAGTTTACTTAGGTGGCGAGGTATGCTCCTACTAAGGTGTCGGATAATAAGTCTAGAATGAGTAAGTTTGTGTATGGTGTATCTGAGAGTATGGTCAAAGAGTATGAGACCGCTATGTTGATTAAGGAGATAGACCTATCTAGACTTCTAGCTCATGCTCAGCAGATTGATAAGGAGAAGCTTAAGGAGAAAGAGCAGGAGAATAAGAGGGTTAGAACAGGTAGTTTCAACTTCTCTCAGCAAAGTTCAGAAACAGTTAATCATTCTCAGTTCCATTAGAAATTGTATCCCTAGATCCATCTTCAGCCAGTGCGCCTGTGCCTAAGTTCAGGCAAGACAATTGGGATAAAGCACCAGTCTCAAAGGCTCAGGGTATTGTGAACAGTAGTTGTACAAATCTGCTCTATAGGAAATGTGGTAGGAACCATTAGGGTGAGTGTAGAGTGAGTTGTGATATGTTTTTTAGATGTGTCAAGCCAGGCCACAGGATTTGGGAGTGTTCGATGGTTGCTCAGAGGGGAAGAAGTGATCGCCAGCAGGGTTAGTCTAATTCTTCAGTAGTACCAGTAGGTTGCCCGACTCATTAGGGTTCCACTTCCAATTCCACCAATAGACCACGCCAGAACAGATTGTATTCCTTCCATACTCACTAGGATCATGAAAGTTCTCCTGATATGGTTACAGGTACGTTACAAGTCTTTTACCTTCATGTTTATGCATTATTAGATCCCAGAGCTTTACTTTCCTTTGTGACCCCTTACATAACCGTAGACTTTGGTGTTAATCCAAAAATATTAGTAGATCCTTTCTCAGTGTCTACCCAGTAGGTAAGTCCATTGTAGCCAGATGGGTATATAGAAATTACCCGATATTGGTATCTTAGAAAATCACTTAATTTGATCTTGAGGAGTTAGAGATGAACTGATTTGGATGTCATTATTGGCATGGATTGGATCCACTCATGCTATGCCTCAGTTAACTGTAGAAATAGAGTCGTTTAGTTTTAGCTTCCTAATGAACTAATTATTGAATGAAGGGGTAGTACTTTAGTACCTGAATGTCAGTTTGTTTCCTATCATAAAGCAAGAAAGATGATATCCAAGGGGTGTATTTACCATCTTGTCCTAGTCAAAGACTCAAATTTTGAGGCTTCGAGTCTTAAGTTAGTTTTAGTAATAACTAAATTTCCATATGTGTTCCCTGAAGATCATCTCAAAGTTCCTCCCGAGGGAGAAATTGACTTAAGAATAGATCTCCTTTCGAACACCCAACCATCTCTATTCCATATTACAGAATGGATCCAATTGAGCTTAAGAAATTGAAGGTTTAGTTAAAAGATCTCTTATATAAAGGTTTCATCAGGCTAATGTTTCTCCATGGGGTGCTTCAGTCCTGTTCGTAAGTAAGAAAGATGGTTCTCTCAGTTTGTACATTGATTACCGTTAGTTGAATAAAGTCATGATAAAGAATAAGTAACGACTCCCTAGAATTGATGACTTGTTTGACCAACTTTAGGGTACCATTTAATTCTCTAAGATAAACCTTAGATCCGGCTATCATCAGCTTAGAGTCAGAGAATATGACATTTTGAAGATAGACTTCAGAACTCGGTATGGTCACTTTAAATTCCTTATTATGTCCTTCGAACTAAAAAATTCCCCTACAGATTTCATGGACATGATGAATAGGGTGTTCAAGTAGTACTTGAACATGTCCTCCACAGTCTTTACTGATGATATCCTTGTCTATTCTCTAATGAGAATGATCATGCAAATCATCTAAGGATTGTGTTGCAGACCCTTAGAGATCATCAGTTGTTCACTAAATTTAGTAAGTATGAATTTTGGCTAAGATCAGTAGCTTTCCTTGGCCATATAGTTTTCGATGGTGGTATTCGAGTTGACCTTCAAAAGACCAAAGTAGTGAGAAACTGGCCAAGACCCATCTCTCCATTAGATATCAAGAGTTTCTTAGGTTTGGCTGACTATTACAGATAATTTGTCAAAGGTTTTTCTTTTATTGCTTCCCTCATGTCCCTATTAACTCAGAAGAAGGTCAAATTTTAGTGGTCAGATTCTTGTGAGAAGAGTTTTTAGGAGTTAAAGATTCGACTCACCTCCGTCCTAGTTTTGGCTTTGCCAAATGGTTTAGATGGATTTGTAGTTTACTGTGATGCTTCAAGATTTAATTTTCGTTGTGTTTTGATACAGAGAGGCAAGGTTATAGCCTATGCCTCTAGACAGCTTAAAGCCCATGAAAAGAATTATCCGACCCATGATCTTGAGTTGGCAGAAATTGTCTTTGCCTTAAATATTTGGAGGCACTATATTTATGGGGTTAATGTTTATATGTTTATAGATCATAAGAGTTTACAGTTTTTGTTCATGTAGAAAGACCTAAATCTTTGCCAGAGAAGATGGATTGAGTTATTGAAAGACTATGATATGAGTGTGGCGTATCATTCGGGTAGGCCGATGTAGTAGAGGATACCCTTAGTAGGTTGTCTATGAGTAGTGTTGTCTATGTAGAGGATGATAAGAAAGAGTTAGCAGATGAGGTTCATCGGCTTTCTAGATTAGGTGTTCGGTTTGTTGATTCAGCTGAAGGTACTACATAGGTTCTTAATGGTTCAAAATCTTTTTTTGTTGCCGAAGTAAAAGAAAAGCAAGACAGAGATCCTAGTTTGGTTAAGTTGAAGGAGGCAATTAGAGATTATAAAGTGGAGGTTTTCTCCCAAGGGGGAGATAGTGTGCTTCGTTGTCAGGATAGGTTATGTATTTCATGTGTTGATGGTTTAAGACAATGAATTAAAGTAGAAGCGTATGGTGCAGGATACTTTATCCACCCCGGTGCCACTAAGATGTACTGTGACTTATAGAAAATCTATTGGTGGAGTGGTATGATGAAAGATATTGGAGAGTTTGTGGCTAAGTGTTTGAACTGTCAGCAGGTCAAGGTTGAGAACCAAAGGCCTCATGGTACACTTCAGGAGTTCAACATCCTTACTTAGAAGTGAGAGGTGGTGAATATGGATTTTCTGACAGGATCTCCTCATACATATTGTCAGCATGATTCAATTTGGGTCATTTAGATAGAATGACCAAGTCAGCCCATTTCTTGCCAGTTCATACTTTATACTCAGATGAGGATTATGCCAGGCTTTATCTCAGAGAGTTGGTTAAATTGCAAGGGATTCCAGTGTCTATCATTTCAGATAGAGGTACTCAGTTTACCTTTCACTTTAGGAAGGCTTTTCAGAAAGGTCTTGGTACCCAAGTTTATCTAAGTACAACTTTTCATCCCAGATAGGTGGTCAGGTAGAGAGGACTATTCAGAATTTGAAAGACATGTTGAGGGCCTATGTTACTGACTTTACAGTTAGTTGGGATAATAATTTACCTTTGATTGAGTTGGCATACAACAATAGTTATCACTCAAGTGTTCAGATATCACTGTTTAAGGCTCTCTATGGAAGGAGATGTAGATCTCCTGTTGGTTGGTTTAGAGCAGTTGAGGCTGCCTTGATAGGGGCAGATTCAGTATTCTAAGTGATGGAGAAATTTCACTTAATTCGAGAGAGGCTATAGACCACCCAAAGTCGTCAGAAATCTTAAGCGGATGTGAGGAGAATGGATCTTAAGTTTGAGGTTGGTGATTTGTTTTATTTGAAGATTTCGCCTATGAAGGGAGTAAAGAGATTTGGAAAGAAAAGGAAACTCAGTCCCTGCTATGTTGGCCCACATATAATCATGAACCATTTTGGGAAGGTAACTTATGAGCTTGAGTTGCTTGCAGATTTGGCATCAGTACATCCGATGTTCCATGTTTCTTTGTTAAAGAAATTCATCGGTGATTTAACTGTCGTTGTTCCTTTATAAAGTATGAATGTTCAAGATAGTATTTCCTAAGAAGAAGTCCCAGTTGAGATCCTTGATGTTCAGGTTCGTAGGCTAAGGAATAAAGAAGATCCCTTGGTTAAAGTTCTATGGCGAAATCAGTCTGTTGAGGGTGCTACTTGGGAAGCAGAAGCAGATATGCGAGCCAAGTACCCTCATCTTTTCTCCACAAAGTCAGATTTATCTTAAGGTAATGATTTTCCTTATATTGACTCTTTTCCATTCTTGATTTCAACTATGAAACTATTCTCATGTCAATGCATACATTCACCAAATCAGAGGTAGAAGGGCCAACCATATATTAATGATGCAACTGCTTAAATAAAATTAAGAAAGAAGATAAAATATGAAAATTGAATTTTGAAATTAATATCAAAAATAAATTTAAAGATTACAAATAGAGAGAGAGAGAGAGCAAACTCTAACCAAGTATTCTAGAGAGAGCTTCTTCCAGTTATTTACTCATATTCCAAGTCATGCATGTTCAGTATATGATCTCAGTTGCCTTAGTGTTTTTAGTTTAACCAGCCTTATTCTAGGAAGAATGTTCTCAAGGAGGAGATATTGTAATACCCCGTAAGATTCTAAGCTCAGTTTAGTTGTAGTTTCATGCTTAAGGGGTCCAAGGATTGAAATTTTCACTAAGTGCTAAGGACTTAGTCATTTTCAAGACCCCTAAACTTTACAATCCCCGAGACATTGGTTTTTGAGTTGATTCATGTTTAGGGAGGTTAATAGTATGCCTCTGGGAGAGTTTCAGGATTTTTAGTTAAGGATTGATTTCCTCTCAGGGGTCACTCGTTAGTTTAGGCTTGACACCCTGGTCCTTTGAGACAACATATTAGTAGATCCAAACAGCCAGTGGTAGTACTCGTGGCACGGTATGACACCCTTTTAACTATTGTTATAGATTTGACCTAGATTAGCTTAGATTGCAGCATGTCGGTTACATGATATCTCCCATAGTTTTAGTCAGTATTTTAGTGTTTCTCATTTCAGGTTTGCTTGACCAAGTGTAAAAATTATCAGTTATCTAGTTATACATATTTCAATATTTTAGATTTCAGATTTTCTCGGTAACATGTTTATGCTTAGTCTTGCATTCTCAAATATTACATGTTTATACATTCATTCTCAGTTATCTCTTGCATTTCAGTCAGTCCTTATCTCACATACCAGTAAATTCAAAGTAATGATCACATACTTTTCTTTGCACTATGTTTTCTTATAACATAGGTTCGGATGTTTAATTTCCTGATCGTTCTTAAGCAGCTCAGCTTGTCACCGCTGAGTTATAACCCTTCCCCGCCCCATCGAGAAATAGAACTGACTAATCCTAAGTCAAAGGGTCGAGATGGTGAGTCCTCATCCATCGAGGACATGATGTGTTCTTTGTATTTATTTCAGTATTTCCTTACGTTTAGTCAATTAGAGTTAGTTGGAGGTTTATCCCATCAACTCCTCATGATATTTAGAGGCATTCAGACAATTAGTTAGATAGTCAGTCAGTTCTTTCAGTTTTTATCAGTTGTTTTAGATAGATAGTTTTGTTTCCTGTATTTTTATTAGATATTTCACACACGTCATTGCTATGTATTATAGTATTCAGATTTATGGTATCTTATTAGCTTTTCTTCCACACATGTATTGTATTAATATTTACTCAGCATTCACAGTAGGTACTAGTTCATGGGTTAGCTTGTGGTCACTTGTGGCCGTAAGCACCGTTATTGCGACTAGGGGGTGGCCTCGGGTCGTGACATCACCACACCTACCACATCTATTATTATAATTATATCCACCTTCACTGCTAATGTCATTTCTACTACCGACCAACTCAACTATCATAACTAGCAGCACTGATAGGCTAAAATTATGAGAACAAGAATAAAATATGAAAACAAAGATAAGCTGAAAATAAAAAAGCAAAGATAGATATACGAGCAAATAGATAGACACAAAGAAGGAAATCTAAAGCAAATAAAGGATATCAAACCCTGAACCCTTAATTCAAATATCCTAATTAGCATCTAGCTCTAACATAGACCACAAAAAATGAAAGTCCTAAGTAACCAACGTTTCCAAGCAATTGTTAAAACTAAGCTAATCCTAGCCCACTCTCACTCCCAAGAGTATAATTGTTCATTAGCATCAAAAGTTGTCTAAAATAAGGAATAATCTACTATTTATAGCCATGGGATATTTATTACATTTATGGGACCAAAAGTGACCAATTTCACACATATCCACGTACGTCATCCATTTGCCCATGCATGCCACTTTGCATGTGACTCTAGAAGGGCCAAAATGGCTATCTGCAATTGCATCTCCCTTTATTTGCATACAAAGGTTATTTTGCAGGTGCCTCTAGGGCATTTACTAGCTCTTATTTGATTTTCTTTGACCTATCTAAGGCCGCTTGATCTTTCTTGGGTGTAATCACCAACACATGGAACCCTTTGGATAGCAATAAGGGGTTGTCAAACACCTCCCGCTTCATGATCATCCCATCAAAAGGTTCTAATGCATTTTGGATTGTATCATCCTCTCCTCCTTGAGAAGGATTCATCCTCAAATCTAAGTTTTTAAAGTACAAGAAATGAACAAACAACTAATATATCCTCAAAGCACAAGCGTTAGCACAAGGGTTATCATCAACATTTTCATGCCAAGGGTACACCCACTTGACATATAACCAATTATCTTTCATGTCCAATGAAAAGAAATCATCATACAAGGAACAAAGGTATTGGCTACAACAAGCATCATGAGACTCTCCCAAGGTGTTTTTACTAACAAGATTACCAATGGGCTTAAGTTGTCACTAGGGTGTGGATTACCATTCCTTTCAAAATAAACTATGTCTACGTAGAAGTCATTTTCAACACAAAGATGGATATCTTTACAAGCAAAGACATATGAATGGAAAGATATAAAATCATTTAAAGTGATATCAAGGACAAGAACACAAGAAGGTAAGAACAAGCACCTTAAGTACTTCACATCCCCTTCACTTAAACAACTTCTCAAGAAAAGGTCGTTCACTAGGGGAGTTCATCCTATTGTGTTAACTAGTCTACCCATATAAGTGTGACAAGGAATAAGAAACAAGAGTTGTGTATCAATTAAGGACCAGACTATTCTCAAAGCAAAAAATAGTTATAGAGAAGTCAACACTTACTTGGTAGGATTTAAAGTAAAAAATCTTTAAGCAATTGCCTACCATAGGGTAAATGTCATCATGATTCCACGGATTGCTTGGAATAAGATAGGGTAGTTATATACCTTTTGAGCAAGACTTTAATCTTGCTCTCTTACCTTCTATACACGCACCATATGTATCATCCTCCCATGCATCAAATTGTACCCCTTTATTCAATCCATGGGGTTATATGTTTCTCCCTTTGTCATAAGTATCCATCAACCCATAGGATTTTTCTTAGGATCCCCTTTTGAGTCAATCCTCATTAACTTGGAAATCCTTAATAAGAACTTATCTAGGCCTTCAAATTTATACCCATAAGGAGCTTTCTTTGGTTCTTCATTTGGAAACATTTACTTATGACCCTGCAAAAGAGAAGTATTGGTGCTAGACAAAATGCTAGTACCTTTGTTAACAGATAACAAGGGCTTGGGGTTGCTCAAAGTTCTCTTTTTTGAGACAAGATTATATCCTCCTCTTGGATTAGATATTTCATGTCCTTGCTACTCATCGCTCTCTTTATAATAAAGTTAAAATTCATTATATCTCCTTGTTGAGGAAAAACATCTTCACGGGGACCCTTTATCATTATGCCATGGTGCACATTAATTTGCCCTTTATTAGGGATCCCCCTAAAGTCCCCCTTTATCTTCAAAGTCTTCACCCTCCTGGGTTTTTCCCTCTCCACCATCTTCTTGGTCCACCTTATCTCTAAAATAGTAATACTTACCTTCTACCAAAACTATGCTTACCTTCCACCAAAATGATTCTTTTTCAATTGGAACACTCACTCAACTTATGACCCCAACCTTGATATTTAAAACAAATAATACCTCTAATATTAGTGTTCAGGTATTGGTTAACTTCATTTTTTGGTGGATAAATTAGGTAACCTTCTCAATGGTCTTTTTGTCATAAGACTTATTAAAGTCTTTGTTCTTGTTCCACTTGGATGAACTAGGAGATATGCAGCCGTTAGGATTGAAAGACTTCTTTTTATTGCTGCTCTTCTCAACCTCAATGGTTGCTTTGATCAGTATTCTATGCTTTACCACTTAAGGAAAACTAGTTGAGAAGCATTATAATATTCCAACCCTCCTTTGAACCAATCCATGCAATGGTCTGGTGGTTCAATAATCCCAAGTCGAAAGATCAAGTTTTGGAATCCTTGATAGTAATCCTCCACACCTTTACCTCCTTGCTTTAAGTTATATAGCTTGGTGAGCTGTTCCTGTTTGTACTTTGTCATCACCTACTTTACCCTCATAAGTGCTTTTAGTTGATCCCAATTCAGAAGGTTCGGATTAGCATCTCTTTTTTCGTTGCATCCCCTCATAAGTGCTTTCAGTTGATCTCAATTTGGAAGGATGGGATTACCATCTCTTTATCATTGTATGCTTTGGGTTTCCCACCAATTAGAAGAATATACTTTTAATTGAACAATGGTATGTACAACTTTCTTATGATCGATTAACTCATTGAATTGAAATATCCTATCACATTTTACAATCCAATCAAGGTAAGCTGATGGATCACTATTTTTTAAGGTAGGAAGAGTGATCTTGATAAAGTTAAGACCGGTGTCTTGACCTGTATTTCCTCATTAATATTGTTGACATTCTCCTTGATCTTTGTAATGATCATATAGGTCATTTCCTTGAATTAAGTGCATTTATTGCATTTTGAGCCTTCCCATAATGACTATAGGTCATTTGTGACTAATCGAAATTGTCGATTCGGTTATCGAATAAATCATTTGGGTTTTAGGCTCATTTACTTATTTTGGAGCTTTCTTTGTTAGGGAATTGGTGTCAGACCAAAATTCATAGTGGGCGGCCATATATGAGAATTCCAATAGTGTAATCAGCTCTTGGATGTTGATTTATGCTTGGGGGACTCTTGCTTTAGGTCCCAAGGTTTTTAGACTCATTTTGGAATATTAGGTGAATTCTATGAAATTAGAACTATAGTTGTAGGCCACACATTTAGTTGAAATAATCTCAAATGAAAGTTTCAATGGTTTTATTGAGTCTAGAATGTCGAATTTAGTATGGCAGGATAGTTCATTTAAGCACACGGGGTTCCAAATGAATCTCGAGTACCAGGTCGGAGTCTATTAGGACTTAGCAAAATCTAGTGCATGGCAACATTTTGTGCGACCGCTTAAGTGGACCATTCAACACTTAAGCAACATCTGATTTAATGACCCTTAGTTGCTTTAGCGGCCTTGGAAATTTGGCTGAGGTCCACTTTAGCGGTCAAAGATTGCTTAAGAGAACAATGTTTTAGAAGCCAAGAGTCCGCTTTAGCGATGTTCGCGTCCTTGGTGACGAACTTTTTTAGCGTACTTGTGCCACTTAAGGTGTAGGTACTTAAGATGACACGTGGCCACTTTAGTGGCACCTGGGTATTGTTAAATCCCCTTTATTCATCCGATTTTCCAACATTTTCTCATATACTTCCCACTATATTGAGAGCTAGAAGACAGGGAAATCTTAGGAATTATCCATTGAAGCTAAGGTAAGTTAGCCTATGTCATGATCCAAAAGCTAAGGTCAAGATCGCACTTATTGCAGCTAAGCATTGATTAGTAATCCAATCACCCAAACTAGTATGTAAGAAGAAAATAGTACAGCAATTCCCAAGGCGAGACTTCTGGAGTAAAGTCAAACCCCTACAAGTACAACAATAGCGGAAGTCTAAATAATAAAGATACCATAAACCATACCAAACGGTAGAGTCATAGTGTAAGAACAATCTAAATACAACTCTAAACTAAAAATATAGCTGAATCTGAAAAACTAGAAGAGACATCAATTGGATAGGAAGAGGTCTAAGGTCGACATTGAAGGCATAGAGTGGCCGCTATCTTAAAAATATCAACAACTAAATGCACGATCTTAGCTACCGTGTGACAAACTCGTACTTAGATTGACACCAAAATAGAAAGTAGGGGTGAACACAGTCCACTTGTACTTAGTAGGTACCATAGTCCGACTGAGCAAAGTAGAAAATAAGGCATATAAAAATATACTATGAGCATGTCACCTACAGTGAGAAAATATCCCAAATGGTAGCTCACACCATTTCTGTTAATAGTTATAAATATAGTAAATAAGAAAGTAAACAGGCACGTTAAAGAAACAGATCATTTATGTAATGAATAAAACACGGAAAATCATGACACTGAAAATATATAATGTATGAAATGCAATAATGATGATGATCATGATGTGAAATGATTGAGGTTGTTGTATAACCTTTGTATATACCTATGGATCCTTAACGCTTTCAGGTAGGATCCATGGGGGTTTCCAACCCATATACTTTCTCAATACTCAATCCAAATCTCCTCTCAGACTCGTGGACTACGACGTAGGGTTTTGTAAAAATTCCTCATTTCTGTGAAAAATCAGCATTTCCTCTCTGCTATCAATGTATCATAAATGTATGCATGATATGAGGACTAATGCTCACAACCAAACCAGTATAAAGAACCATCCATGATTTAGTATAAGCAATCTACCATTGGAATAGATATGTAAAATAGTATAAGTGATCAATTGTCCGCTTTAGCAGTAGTTGCCCCCGATGCCAGTGACCGCTAAAATGGTGCATGGACAACTTAAGCGGATGCACCACATTTAACTGGATCAGGAACTTTTCTATGTCGAAAAGTTGTCGATCAACCTCCTAGGATTTGTTTGGAATCTTGTGAAGGCAAATGAAATATGTTGCTAGACTAAATTTAACGTTCTGGACTCAATGGCGACATTCGATTTTTGAAAAGAGTTTCTTTTCACAAAATTTACCCTTGAGACCCAATTTCACTAATTTTTGAACGAAGGGTCGCATTGAGATCCAAAATCCATAAAATTGAGCCAAACATGCTACCAACCTAAAATTGATGTTTCAGATCTGCTAGCATAGTCTGTTTTACCATCCAACACACAAAATAATAAAATGTTGACAAATGTCAACTATGAGCCCTTTTTAACCTCTAAAAATTATAAACTCACACAGATTATTCCTGATCACATCGAGAGCCATGCCAACCATCCTTACATCCCAAAAACAACACATAGCGACCATGAGGAGGGGTAAAATGATCAAACTCATAAAAAGAAAAGTTCACAAACTCGTCATTACAATATTCATCACAAAAAATCTAGTTCATCCTTGAACTAAAGGCAGAGAAATACCTGAATTGATGAAAAGCCGAGGGTAACTACTATGCATGTCGGACTTAACCTCCCAAGCAGCATCATCTATAGAATGGTTTCTCTGCTAAACTTTAACAACCAAAATATCTCTAGAACACAATCGTCTAACATCCTGAGCTAAAATAAAGTCTGGCTCCTCAATGAAGGACAACCTCTCGTCAACTACATTGTGTCCCAATGAATAGCATTAAACTCACCTGAAATATAATGTCGTAGCATAGATACATGAAAAATTGGATGAACGGCCAAAAAGTTTGGGGGTAAAACTAACTCGTAATCTACATCCCCAATAGTTCAAAGAATTTCAACTGGCCCGATATGCTTGTGGATAACCTTGCCTCTCTTCCTAAATCTCATCACATCCTTTATGGGCAATACGCAAAGGAGTACTTGATCACCAACACTAAATCTTAAGGCACAAAGTGTACGTTTGCATAGTACTTCTGCCTACTCTGAGCCACTGAAAGTCTATCCTGAATGACCTAAATCTATATGAAGACTCACTAAGCAAGTCTGTACCTCTAGGTCTAATCTTAGAAGTCTCAAATCAACCAACTAGAGAGCGACAACACCTACCATATAAAGCCTTGAAAGGTGCCATCTCAATACTCAAATGGTAGCTATTATTATATTCAAACTCTGCCAAGGCTAAGCACTACTCCACTAGCCTCCAAAGTCCATAACACAAGCACAAAGCATATCCTACTGAACCTGAATAGTTTGGTCCGATGATCATCGTTCTGGGGCTGAAAAGCTATATTAAGATCAACTTAGATACCCAACTCCTCCTGATAGGTCTTCAAAATGTGAGAATTGAAAACTAAACTTTTATTGAGATAGTAGACACGGGTACACCATAGAGATGAACTATCTCACATACATAGATATGGGTCAATCTCTCATTACTAAAGAAAACTTGAATAGAGATAAAATGAGTAGATTTGGTTAATCGATCCATGATAATCCAAACACTGTTAGAACCACAAGAAGTATGAGGCAACCTAGTCACGAAGTCCATAGTGATCCATTCCCATTTTTACTTGAGAATGGGTAACCTCTAAAGCAAACCACTAGGGCTTAAATGCCCGGCCTTTGCTTGCTGATAAAATAGGCAACGAGCCACAAAATTCTCTACATCCTTCTTTATACCACCTCATTAGTAGTGATGTCTCAAATCACGATACATTTTAGTCATTTCTGGATGGATAAAGTACCTAGGACAATGGGCCTTATCTAATATCAATTTAACTTAATCACCCACTCTCGGTACATAAACTCGGTTAATTCTCAAAATACCATCAGAATCAAGTAAGCCATTTTTAACCCCTCACTTAGCACCTTATCCTAAATCACTCTCAATCTAATATCATTAAATTAAAGAGGCTAAATCTGCTCCATCAAGAAAGATCTAGCCTCCAAAAATACGAAAATATACCAGTGTCAAAATATCATGCCTAACCCTATGGTTAGCCAAAGACTAAATGTCTAAATCCAACGGCCTCTCTGGGTTAAAAAATGCACCAAGCTAGCCATAATAGTTATCTTCTAGCTCAAGGCATCCACAACTATATTGTTTTTGCTCAGATGATAGAGAATGGTGATATCATAATCCTTATGGAATTTAAGCCAATGACGCTGCCTCATATTAATATCTTGCTAGGTGAAGAAATAATGAAGGCTATGGTAATCCAAAAAGATCTCTTAGTAGACTCTATACAAATAGTGTATCCATAGCATCAAAGCAAATGCAATCGCACACAAATCCAAATCGTGGATAGGGTAATTCTTCTCGTGAGGCTTTAACTAAGGAGAAACATATGCTATCACCTCACCCCCCGCATTAACAAGACACCTAAACAATACCAGAAGCATCATAGAAGATGGTAAACACCATGCCTTCCTTGGGAAAAGTCAAGATAGAAGCTGTCGTCAATAATTTCTTGAGATTTTGAAAGCTTGCCTCACAAGCATCGGACCACTAAAAAGAAATCTTCTTCTGATTCAACTTGGTCAATGGATTATCAAAAGATGAAAAACCCTCATCAACGTGATGATAGTGTCTTGATAAACCAACAAACTTTAAATCTCGATAGGAGAAGTTAGCCTTTGACAGTTTTGAACCATAGTAATCTTGGTCAGATCAACCATTATACTATACTTGGTCACTACATGACCCAGGAAAGAGACATACTCTAGCCAAAAATCTCACTTAGAGAACTTAGTATACAACTTCTAATATCTCAACCTCTAAATCACAAACCATAATGCTTCTCTTGGTCGACCTCACTCTTAGAGTATACCATGATATCATCTATAAATACAATGACAAATTTTTCGATATATGGTTGAAACACTCGATTTATTAACTCAATTAATGAGGTTGGGACATTGGTCAACTCAAAGGACATGACAAAGAACTCGTAATGACCGTATCGAGTCTGAAAAAATGTCTTCAAAATATTAGAGCTCTAATACTCACCTGGTAATACCTGAACCTTAGATCAATCTTTAAAAACATTGAAGCACCCTAAAGCTGATCGTAAAAATCATCAATATAAGGAAAAGGATACTTTTCATAACTGTCACCTTGTTCAACTGCCAATAATCAATACACAAACATATAGACCCATTTTTTTTTCTACAAATAAGACAAGCATATCCCAAGCTGATACATTAGGTCAGATAAATCCCTTATCCAACAATCCTGCAACTGGTCCTTCAGTTTCCTTAAATCCGCTGGGGCCATCTTGTAAGAAGGAATAGAAATGGGCTTGGTGCCTGACTCAATATCAATAGAGAAATCAATATCACGATCTGGAGGCATACCAGGAAACTCTATTAGAAAGATATCGATAAACTTACAAACAATACAGATAGAATCTAAAAAAGGAATGAATATGTGCCAAATAAGAAAAACACCTTTAAATACCAAGCGATAAGAACATAGAAAAGATATAACTCTCTTTGGACTCAAATAAAGTATACCCTTCTAAGATATCCTTGGCACACCTGGCAAAACTAAAGTCACGACTTTAGTATAATAGTCTAGAATAGCATAATAGGGAGATAATAAATCCATACCCAAGATAACATCAAGATCTACCATATCTGGGATAATCAAATCTACCTAAGTCTCACACTCGCGAAGATCACGACATAGGATAGGTGTACCCAATCCACCACTAAAGAGTCTTCTGTAGGGGTAGATACATGAATAGACATTACAAGAGGCTCACTAGTAGAGTCAAACTAGAAGCCAAATATGTAGCCACATAGGACAAGGTCAACCTCAAATCAAGTAATAGAGATGAAAATCTAAAGAAAACTGGGATAATACCTATGACAACAACTTCAAAAGGCTCTACCTCAGGTCTGGCAGGTATAACATAACACTAAACACATCCGCTACTGGGACGAAAAACCCTAAAACCACCACCATGGGTAAAACCATCTCTGCCTCGCACCCTTCTAGTAGTACCTCTACCACCCCGAGGGCCACCTCTCACTATCGATATAGGAGTAGGATTGAAAATATGATGACGGTGATCCTTGGACACATGGACAAACTCATCATACACATAACAACCTCTGTAGCTCAACTTAATTTGAGATGGTGCAACTGAGATAAAACAACCTCTTAGGGATGAAGCCTAACTGACTACCTGAAGACCTACTACCTAAAACCTATAAAGCTACCTATAGTGGTCTACCATGATATGCATAAAAACCTCTAAAATATCTACCTTAAAGGGTGTGACCATTGAACTCACCCTGACAGCACGCCCTCTTAGTGCCTCCTCGAGTAGATCAAAGAATAGCCTCAATCATCTTTATATGATCCATCACACTCTAAAATGATGCCCATGACACTACCAGCTGGATAGTACCTAATGAAAATGTAGCATTTAATCCCTTCATGAACTTTTAAATTTTTTCAGACTCAATGGAAATACAAGCAATAGCCTATTTAGACAAGGAATAGAAACATGCCTTATACTCAACAACAGTCATGGAGCCCTGCTCTTACTGATCAAACTGGTATCCCATTTTATCTTTTTATCCAAGTGATCAAACTTGTATCTCATTTGATCCTTCAAACTATAAGGCGTAAACCTATCTAAAAGGGCCTCAAAAAATTGATCCTAAGTCATCTTTGGAAATCGGAGGGGACTGTAACTAACAAGTGACCTCTACCAATCCCTGACTACATATCTCAACTGATAGGTGGTGTAAGCAACTCCATGCCACTCGAGTGATCCAATATTATAAAACTTCTCCCAATAATTAATCAAGAACTCATAGACATCGTCACTTATAATTTCACTGAACTTGGGTGGAGTTAATCGAGTAAATCTCTTAAGCTTTTTCTAATCCTCTGAAGACATAGCAGGACCTACAATAATAAAAGAAATAGTAAATCTAAAAGGCTGTGATCCTACCTAAAAAAGAAATATAAATGAGGCTAAAATCTTAGAATCAAAATATCACACTAAGATACTAGCACAGAAAGAGGAACAACACTCACAGCCTGTGAAATACTAAAAGTAGATGTTGACACCGATGAAGGAACGACACTCGAAACCCCTAAAATGGGTTTTTGAAAAACAAAAAGTTAAACCAAAATTTTTATTTATTGAAACCTTACCATGATTAAAGGAAGGCATAAGAGAAAAGCCAGCTGAAAATGAGTTAGAAATGGAGTTTTAATTAAAGGAATGCCATGTAAGCCTTTTAGGCCCAAAATTCTTAAATTCTTAATTTGAATTGAGATTTGAAGGATTTTAATTGATATAATCAAAGTAAAATAGTTGAAATAGTAATTTAGAGCTTACCCAAGCTTAGAAATAGAAGAAATCATCCAAAACTGTCTCAGCCCAAGCTCAAAGTCTAATAAATGGATGAAAATTAAGTAAATGGGCTTTCATTGACTGCCCAACTCTGACCACTAAAGTATTCAAGTGACCGCTTAAGTGGTCATTGATTAAGTGAATGGAAGACTGCTTAAGCAGTCCAGCTCCACATGCGAGACCGCTTAAGCGGGCACCTTAATACTAACGCAGCAATTGCTCAAATGGTCAATTATTCAATTTAGCAGTAGTTGCTTGACCTGCCAGTGATCACTAAAGTGGTACATAGTCTACTTAAGAGGCTAATGATTAAGCAGTCCTTTGGCCAATTAGGCGACTGCACTAGGTTTAGCTGGATCGATAACCTTGCTAAGTTGCAAAGTTACCGATCAACCGCTTAGAATTCGTTTGAAATCTCGTGAAGGTAAACAAAATATACTACTAGACTAAATTTGATTTTTTGAACTCAATGGCAACATTATTTGAAAAGAGGTTGTTTTCAGAAAATTGACCCTCGAGACCCAATTTCACTAATTTACGAACCAAGGGTCAAAATGAGATCCAAAAATCCATTAAAGTAAGCCAACTATGCTACTAATCTAAATATAATGTTCTGGATTTGCTGGCTCAGTCCGTTTTTCTATCCAACAAACAAAACAATAAATGTTGACCGAAGTTGACTATAAGCCCTTTTTAAACTCTAAAAACTACAAACTTATACAAATCATTCTGAATCACATCGAGATCCATGCCAATCATCTCCACACCCTAGAAAAAATACATTGAAACCACAAAGAGGGGTAAAATGGTAAAAAATAATAAAAGGAAAAGTTTCATGACTCAATTCATTAAAATCTAACACTTCTTAATCATTTTCCATTATTTTCTCCGTCAATTTCCATCCATTTTCATTGTAAATTCTTAGAAATTAAGTCTTTAAATCCCTAGACCTTAAGGGCTGATTTGGGCCCTAATTTATGCACCATTTGTGCTCAACTTTTAAGCATACGTTTCTTGTCCATTAAGGGACCTAGTAACAAATTTAATTTTGGATTCTACATGCAGGCCATGCGAGCTCATTTTTGACCTAAATATTGACTCAACTTTTTAAATAGCAATATAAGTCTTGTTTTAATTCTAATAACATGTAGATTATTATTTTTGATAGCATGGAGACACTTTAAGATTGTGGAGCAAATATAGGAAATTTATGGATGATCAAGACTTGTAGTTCGGTGTTGAGGTAGGTTTCCATCTACTTTTCTTTATGAGGTAGTAGATAATATATATTGTATGCTAGGTAAGAATGATCTGATATGGCCATGGATAGGATACCATGACTTAGCCTAATTTAGGAGTTTAGAGATAGAATTATGAACCAATCCTTAAGATAAAATACGTGTTTTAGCAATAGAAGCCTATCACCCTAGATTATAAACATGTGATCATAGTTGATGATAAGGACCCTTAGTATAAGGTTTCCTATTTGAATTATTGAATTTGATCTAGTTTCTTGGATTATAGTATTACTACTATTCTAGTTATATGCTATTGGGATCGAGGCCATGGTTACAATACAAGCTAGACTCCTGGTGAGTATTTTATCCTTATAAAGGATGTGGTTTTAGTCTACAGATGCTTATGATTATATTGTTTGGATACTAGTGATGGTATACATGGATTATGGTATATTTAAGATCACTTAGTGGTATGAATGCAACTAAACCATGATTTTACTATCATTTTCTAAAAATGGATTTATTCTCACTTTTCACTTTTGAAATAGATTTTTTTACTATAAGAATCATACTACCTTAATTGATGATTTATGAGCTTTTAGAACTAAAGATGAGGTTTTAGAAATTGGATCGAGATTGATTTTGATCCGTGGTTTACACACTCTTTTACCACTATTATTTACTTTGATTGAGAGAGATTCTAACCCTTTCTACTTTATGATACTAATTTAGTTTTGGAGTTGATCTCAAATGGTGAATTTATAGACCACATTTTTTTAGCCATGGTTTGAGTCTATGCATTTATTATATATACACCTCTTTTGTACTGGAAAGATAAGGGTGATTATAATGATTATTGGAAATCCTGGATCAGGACGAGGTCAACATATATAGATATTCCTAATTCCCCTAGGGGCCCCTTTATCTATGAGCCAACATGCTGAAGAAGAGAGGTTATTGTAGGTCCTATCTTTGCAAATTGTTGAAGTGGAGGATGTGTATATACTGGGTACTATAGAACTTAGATCAGTTATGGTATAATAGATTTACTTTGCATAAATTTATGCATATATATTGCTTATCACTATTATATTATTTCATGCTTATATCCATTAGCCGTAAGGGGAGTTGCATAGGTACAGTCAATGATTGTTGTTTCTTGAGTATTGATTAAACCTTTTAAGTTTGTGGGCCCCCGCTTAGGTGTTAGTTGTTCAGATCAGCCAGTTACTTTATTATTATTAGTATGGTTAGCTTATGATAGGCTGATTATGGACTGATACTAATGATTGAGGTATGATTTTGATCCCTTTCCATTTTTATAGTAAATTATCTTATGGATAACTATATCATGGTTAGACATTATGATTAGGGACCCTAATCATGCTAGTATTAGCTTTCTTACCTGGTTAGGATTCCCTGGAGAGTTAGTTTGACTACCTTAGGTTGTTACCTTTGAGTTAGTTTGGTATATATATATATATATATATATGGTATCACCGTATATTCCTTTCTTTCCTTGTTTACTCATATTGTATATGCATTCTTTAGCCTTGTATCTATATATCATTCTTCTACCCTTTATTTGCATATTGGTCTATGATATATGGTACAGTACTTGAGTTCCTAAATATGGATACAATAGGATAATTTATCATTATTGACTCTCTAGCTTTGTTATGGTAGCTTGTCTGATAGTTGCTGTAGTTTATATTCTTTCTTTGCATGTTATCTATATTTATATTATCTTTGGAGCTAAGTCGGTAATTGCCTAATGAGTACCATATGTTTGTATTCATACTACACTTTTGTAGCCTGTAGATCATAATATAGGTTTTTACTATTGTTGTGTGCACCATGTGAAGCAACTATGGATTAGCTATTTTGGGTGATCTCCTGGTGTTCAGAGTACTACTGTTCTCTCTCTTATGGTTTAGAATAATCTCTTTATTGTAACCAGAGATGGGTTGTATTCATACGTTAATTTAGTGTTGAACCTTGTACCCTTAGGGGTCATTTGGTGTGAGGTAGAAGGGATAAGTAGTCCTGAGATAAAATAAAGAATTATTTTATCCCGTGTTTGGTTGGAGGTATTAGTTAATACCGGGATAACTTATCCCTCTATTTACACTATAGTGATGGGATAAATTATCCCATATGCATGGTAGGATAAGTTATCTCAAATAATCTCAGGATAACTAATCCTGGAATTAACTATCCTAAGATAACTATTTCCCAACCAAACGACCCCTTATTGTATTAGAAACTCTTGTACTAGTTCCACCATATTTTGGGAGTGATATATATATATATATATATATATATATATAAATGTCTTTGTCTCATATTTATTATGCATTTTCCTTTCATTTATTTGGATTGTCTATTATTAGTAGTTCCAAACTATGGTTCAGCTTACCTGCGTATGAGTTATAGTAGGATCCATCATAACCTAAGAAATTGGGTTATGACAATCTTGGGGTCAATTTTTCAAGTTTTCTCTTCCATAAGGAACTAGACCAAATCTCCCCCTCGTTCTTTATGTCCTCTCCCTAAAGCCCCTAACCTATTATATACAAATTCGACAAATAGTTTTACTTCATCCAACTCTTCATTTCCTCCTTGGGGTCCCTCTTACCCGATATCCTCAAGTTAAACGAGTTGATTTTGGTTGAGTTGGGATTGGGGTAGTGGATTTTGGTTAAGTGGAGATTGGGGAAGTTTTTGATTTTGGGTTATTTTGAAGGGTGGTTCTTGATTTATGGGGCTTCTAGGTTGGCTTGATTGAATTGGGGTTGTAGTGGAAGAACGAGATTTTAGTTATGTAGATTGGTAGTGTCTTGGGTAATGGGTTCATGGGTTTGTATTGAGGGATGGTACATTTGGTGGAGGGTTTTCGAAGAGATAGTATGAAATACCCTGGGTTATGGCCCTCAAAAATTTCCTGAGTTTTGAGCTTTCTATTGATCATACGACTTACCATACTAGTCGTATGATATGGGTATAGGTTGAGGGACCCTAGTCATATGTTGGTTAGTATGATGTTGTCTAAGTTTTGTTCTTGGTATGAGAAGACTCTATACAAGTTGTATGTACATGATACGAGAGGTAGGGTCCAACTGTATGCTGTCCAATATCCAACCCTTTTTATTCTTTCTTGGATACGACTTATACGTACTAGTCATATTATGATCGAACAACATAGTTAAAGCAGTCATATATTGGAAAGAATATGATGTCAAACTTTTTGATCAAGATATGAGTGAAAGGTACCACTCGTATGATGTAGGTATGGGTGAGGGGTCCAAACCATACCCACTTACAAGAATTTTTAGAATTTAATTTGGGGGTATTCTGGACATTTTTCCTCTTAACTTCTTTTGACCCTATGACTTAAAACACTTTTGGGACTTCACTAACCTACTATTACCAAATCAAACACTCGTAAAACACGCTTGAATCTCTCTTAAGCTCTTGGTTCAAAAAGAGTCTAGGGTTTTCTTAAATTGGTCAATTAAGGCTCTCAAGTGTGGTTTCTATCTGTTTCTTTGGTATCTAAGGCATGTTACTTCCCCCTCATTGTTAGTTTAAACTAAAATCATGTTTTACTTAATGGTTTTCATGTCATAATTTTGGGTTTATGTTGGTTTTGAAAAATATGTTGGGGGTTTGGGTTACTAATGGTTGGATAATGTTTTCCAATTTTTTTCTTATGGTTTTTATGTAATAATATTGGTTTGAATATATGATTTCATGGATATGGTTAATTGGTCATTGGTTTTGGTTTTGGAAACTATATGCCCTCAACATGTTTGTTAAAATGCCTATGAGAATAGTTTTGTCACATAGTTTGAATTTCATTGAAAACTTTGCATTGCATAATATAATAAAAGAACCTAAATTAGTTTAATTGAATTAAATGATTTGGAAAGTCCTTGGTGGCCATGGGTAGATTTGATTGGAAATCTAATGGGGGTATATGGGAATCCCCTAA
Source organism: Capsicum annuum (assembly GCF_002878395.1). Classification (NCBI taxonomy): domain Eukaryota; kingdom Viridiplantae; phylum Streptophyta; class Magnoliopsida; order Solanales; family Solanaceae; genus Capsicum; species Capsicum annuum. The sequence goes on along the minus strand of NC_061122.1, from coordinate 107,017,097 downwards.
GTGTTGGCTAATGACATTGCGTGCAAGCTATAGTTGGTATGATGATACCACTTCATAATGCCTTGGTAATTAACTCTTGGAATTGGTGGTATGGTTATGTGCTAAAGGTTTTAATTGGACAATAATAGCGGGGTGTGATATCTGACCGTGAAGGTGTAAGTTTGATGGACATATACTAGAAACTCATGTTTGCCGACATGAGGGTTGGTCATGGTCATTATATACTTGTGGGGTACACGAGAATACCCTAAGTTATACTTATATATATGTATCATAGAGGGAGAAGGGTACACGGGAATCCTCGGACCCTACGATATCTCTAGTTCATGTGGTTACTCACACTGGTGCCCGTTTAGGGAATAACACTAAACCCAAATATCTCATGAGTGGTTTTAGGACGATAAAGATACACAACCAGGTTAAGATTTTAAATGCATGGTAAACCCGATTCCCTTTCTCAACATGGCATATATACATATATATGTGATCGTACATGGTTATTTACTTTGGTTTTGAAAGATGGAATTATTTTATCCTTATTCCGAAGTGCATGCTAGCGTTCACCCACTAACCCGTCTTCGGGTGCTGTATCCCTACGCGATACAGGAACCGACCATACTACTTCTCCTGTGTAGTGACTTCTATTCAGGGACAATTGTGTGTTAGACTGAAGTGGTGAGCTTCCATACTCTGGAAGACTCCATTTCATTATATGAACTTCTTTACATTGTTTTGTTTCTCAGGATTTGTTTTTGGATATGGTCGAGGGTATGTACCAATCGGATGTTCTTCATTATTGGATAGAGTCTTTGTATGACTACTATGGGCATAGGCGGTGCCGGTATTGGTGTTAGCGTTGGCATTAGTACTGGTATAGGGGATGACAGCATTTGGATGTTTGGTTGGTTATGGTTATGTATTTTAATATTGTCTTTCAATTATAATTGTTCTACCTTGTTATATGTTCGGAATTCATCTGACATAGGCCACAGGGCAGTTATGGTTGGGTATTGGAGGTGGTCTCTGGTCGCAGTTGGACTTGAGGCACCCAAAATTTCTAGGCCCTGGTTCAGATCATGTCTTAGTAGTGGAGGTGTCCTGAGCATGTCCACTAGTACAGGAATTATAGTTTTGAGGAGTGGAGTTGTTTGAATCTAGACGGCCTTCCAAGTTGTCCATCCTCCTTTGCGGGGACCTTTCCATGTCAATTCTATAACTAAAGTATTCAATTATGACTAAGATTGTATTTGAGGTATTGTTATCCATTACTTTTGGAGTTTCATCCTCCAGATCCATTGTACCTAGTCAAAAGAAACACCAAACAAAAATAACAATAGGTTAACGTTAAGAAATCAACCTCACAATCTCTCAAAGTACATACCTATGTCTGCCTCACAATAGACGAGCTAGCATTGAAAGATAATTTCTACTCCATTGGAATATGTGGTGTCTCCACTTATGGTCATAATGGATTATTGTTTGAATAAGAAGAATAGAAAACTCAAACAAACTAACGTATTTGAAACCAAAAATAACAATGAATCAAAATAGAAAAATCACAAAAACAAAAGGAGGAAGAATGAAAATGGACGCTACGATTAATCAACCTACTAAGTAGACCAATTACTAGTTGTTGATTTGTTTTAAGAATCAAAAAATGAGATTAAGAATCAAGATAGAATTAGGATGTTGGAACCCAAGCAAAAATCAATTTCAAAGTAGTTGAGGTGCAGACGCATGTCATGACCTTCCCTTACAAGTGGAGATCACAGGTCAAATTAGTGAGCTGGAAGGGTGAGATGCGTTGGCCATATGCTGCCGCAGGTACGACCTGCATGCGCAAATGATGGGTGTAGATGGTCCAGGCAGCTTAGCTAGAGTCTCTAAATTTTATCTTTTTGTGGGCCTTTGCGCACTCCTTTTCGAAGTATATTTTTCTTTTGGATATTCCTTTGTGACAACTTTTCTTTCCTTTTTCTTGTGTCAAACAACAATTTTTTGATAAATCTTCCTCTTGAAGATAAGAATTTCTTCAACAATACCATGATCTCAAATTTTCCAAATAATTCATTTTGACTCGGAATTTCATGAAGCTTTAGATCTAGGGTTCCTTCTACTTGAGAAACACTTTCCAATAATTTTCAACCCAAAAATCCACATCAAGTCAACAAGTTTTAATAACCCACTTCTCTTTTTTTCTTCAAGCTTAACAATGTGGTTTTCTTCAAACCTCTCCCAATCACATCAAAAGCTCAAAATTCAACATACATAGTACTAGATGGAACAAATCTAGTATGGAACTATAGAAAGGACTCAAAATCACAAAAATATTTTTGGGGTTTTTGCTAAAAATATTTTTTCTTTTTTTCCTTTTTCTTGATTTTCTAGGTAACAATCCCATGACTAGAATCGTAAGAATGAATATAGGCCTTGCTTTGATACCAAATGATAAGGGTAAAACTATGAGAACAAGAATAAACTATGAAAACTAAGATAAGTGAAAGAACAAAAAGGAAGGATAGATCAATAAGCAAGCACCAACATTTCCCTGCAGGTGTAAGGGAGAGTATAATTGTTCATTAGCATCAAAAGTTGCTTAAAAATGACGAAGAAGATACTATTATAGCCATGGGCTATTTATTACAGCTATGGTCCTAAAAGTGACCCATTTCAGAAAATTGGGCACATGCCCGTACATGTCATCCACCTGCCACACGTGTCACTTCACAGGTGACTCTAGAAGGCTAAAATGACTATCTACGATTGTATCTCCATCACTTTCTCATGGAGTGACTTCCCAGGTGCCTTCAGGGAATCTACTAGCTCTTTTTTATTTCCTTTGACCTCTCCTAAGACACTTGACCTTTCTTAGATATAATTACTAACTCATGGCACCCATTGGATTGTAATAAGGGGTTGTCAAACAATTTTTGCTTCATAATCATCCCATCATAAGGTTTTGAGGAATTTTGGATTGTATCAACCACCATCAACTACCACTACGAAATTATAAACCTCTACATTTACTTTGACCACCACCATAACCATTGTCACTGATGTAACTATTTCCACCAACATTATTAGGCACCACCATTGCTACAGTCCATCCCTACCGACAACCATATCAATCATCAATAACACCATCTCAAACTACCACTAATACATCATCAACCACCAAATATTTTCCATCCCCCATGATCAATATATCAACTACTAACATCAACCAATATCACAACCACCATTCTGCCAATTGTAACTATAATGACAACCATTATATCATTAGCTATGTTCGCTATCACAACTATTACTACTACCATTTTTATTCTCTAACACCAACTATTATCACCACCACAAGTCACAATCCAAATTATGAGATCACAAGGGAACCTACTCTATTTTAACTAGATAAGAGAACCCTGCCTACCCAACTAATTAGTGAAAATTGAAATAAAAACCATATTATAGTTAATCAGTTCAGATATGTATGTTGACATAGTCATAAAAAAAAAATCCTTTCAATCATTTATATACATGATCAATAGCTTACAATATTATTCAAGACCTATTCTAGGCATGCAAAAAGGATTCTATGACGAGAACACCAATAAGAAAGATACAACTTCTATAGAAAAGAGGTACACAAGTTGATGCTGAATGACAACCACTCCATACAAGAAACTCCTAATTAACCTACAACATGTACATATATCTAAAATACTATATATAAAGAGTAGTATCAGTACACCACAAGTACCAGTAGGTATCTATAATACCCCATACTTCTACCTAGCTTAAATACATCCTAAAAATGTCAAAGGCTTACTTTAAGAGATGGATAATCTTTTATATATGTAGAATTTTGAAGATTTTCACTTTTGTTTGGGTGGAAAATTTAATAAGATTTCAATCAATACCGAATTCACCCAAATCCGACACCTGGGTAAAGAGTTAGAGCCTTCAAAGTGAGACAGTGTATCACCTAAGCCATCAACACATTGCGGAGCATGCCAAAATGACAATCATTAAAATACAGTAACCCGCCGTGATTATAGTGCGTCACACAAAGGCTCAAATTTAGAATGGTCCTTTTTCTAGTGAATCTCCGCGATGTCTCTACGTCGTGCCAAACTTATAGGTCACAAATAAAGTGACAATGTGATAGCTCTGCATCACATCATTATGTAGATTCCCAATTGTCTAGTTCTAGTTTCTTGGTTCGATAGTGGCACATCATGCAAAGGATGAAAATTAGGAATTTTCTAATTTTTGCGATATTAAATCCCAGGGGCCCGTTTAGTCTTTTCCCATGACTTTAATTCTGCCCAATCACGGGATTTAACCCTAAGAGAGCATTATTTTCTCACTTTTGCGTTAGTCTTTTAAACTAAAATCAACTCTACTCAAGATCAAGAACCCTAGCTCTCAAATTAAAGGGTGAAATCACAATAACTCTTCATCAATCCTTCCAAATTCATTAACTCAGAGTATGCATAATGTTCATTCATGGATTCCTTTCATCCATGAAGCCCAAGAATCAAGTTTTAAACTATGAATTATGATATTCATTCTATGTGTTGATTATATTTATGTGATTGTTCTTATATGGTTCCCAAGTTGGAATCTCAATGTGTTTTTATGGAATTACGTTAGGATATGAGTTTAAATCCATGTATTGAGTGGTTTATGAGGTGTTAATTGATGATTATACCTATGCCTAAGTGGTGTATGTAAGGTGTTTGATAAAATGTCTAGAAGACTAGAGATCATGTAATATAGTTCAATTGTGACTTAAGTGATGGATTCATGTTTTACCCTTATGTTCAAATAACTCCCATGCTATTGATGTGCAATGTAGATGTTGTTGAAATTCTCATGATGCTAGAATATGGAATTATGACATTGATTATACGCATTTCTTCCACGTACAAGATTATGATAACCATGTACTTCATGAAATTCCCAACTTATTGTATTATGAATGATTGATATTGGTCATGAGTTCAAAAAGTGTCAAGTTTTGTCATTTTTATGCTATCGAGTCCTGGGGGTACTTGTACCTGATAATTTAGCTGTGTGCCTAGAGCCTGTGTCAGTTTTCACGATACTCTTAGTCAAGCCATGATCAGTAGAATTCAGTTAGTCATGTGACTCGGGAAAACTCAGTAAACTCAGTATTAGTCTAGTTCCATTCAGTAAGCTCAGTCATCTCAGAAATCTCACTGATCTCAGTCAGTCATCATGTCTCAGTAGTATTCAGTTTGGACCTTAGTAAACTCATTCAACTAGCAGAACTTAGTAGCATTCTGTCAGTTAAAAGAATTTAGTAGTATTCCATCGATCAACGGAAATCCAGTGAACTAAGTTCAATATAGTTAATCAGTAAAATCAGTAACAGATCAGTCCAGCCTAGTATGAACTAGGAAATTAGTTCTGTGTCTATTCAGTTGGGAGTAGGATTCAACACCGAGTGAATCCAGGGATAAGGACACATACTATTAGCCAGTAGAGGGTGTGATCCTTAGTAGTAATCCCTATGTTATAGAAATACATATCCAGTGTAGATGGAGATGTACCCCTACGAGTCTCGAGACTATACATCTCATTTGAGTTTTCTTGATAGGAGGGGTTGACGGAAGAGCTCTTTGTCAGAGAAGGTTTACTCACAACTTATCTTTACCCGTGGAACGGTACTGATACCCTTCTAACTGGGGTTATAGGTTGGACCCCACCAGTTTAGATTTGGGGCATGTTGGTTAGATGATTACCTCTCACAGTTTCAGTTATAGAATCAGGACTATCAGATATAGTCACTCAGTCTCAGAAATAGAACTTAGATAGTTCTTTAGATATCAGGACTGTCAGATACAGTCACTCAGTACAGTAAAGAACTTAGCTAGTTCTATCAGATTTTAGGACTTTTAGCCACAGTCACCCAGTTAATAGTATATTAATTATACAAAATTTATGTTACCAATATTCAGATTTCAGGACTGTCAGATACAATCACTCAGTACAGTACAGAACTCAGCTAGTTCTATCAGATTTTAGGACTTTTAGACATAGTCACCAAGTTAATAGTATATTAATTATACAAAATTTATGTTACCAATATTCAGATTTTAGGACTGTCAGATACAGTCAATCAGACCAGTTCTTCATAATCAAAACTATCAAAAATAATCATTCGTTTATAAGTAATACGACATCAGTTCTTCAGCACTCAATAGACTTAGTCATTCAGTATCCCAGTATTAGTACTCAGATGTTAGAAAATCCATGTTACCAGAATTTATAAGTCAGTGTTATCACGATCTCAGTCATAGTCACATATTTATGCATGTATTCTCATGTTCATAGTATTCAGTTAGTTAGTATTGTTCATGCATATGAACCATTATATTCAGCCACCTCACTTACATACCAGTACATTCAATGTATTGACGTATCTATGCAACGATGTTTTATACTATAGATTTAGAAGTACGAGCTCCTGAGTATCTTAGTAGATCAAACATTCAGTAGCCATACTTGCAGTGAGTCCTCATCATTCGAGGATAGCATGATTATTTTATTACTTTATTATTTTAGTAGTTCGATGTTAGTTAGGGACATGTCCCATTAACTCCACAAATTTCAGACAGTTTAGAGGCTTTTAGACTATAGCATGTTTCAGATAGTTTATTTTAGTTTTGGGTATTGTTATACCCCATTACAAACATTATTTTATATTTAGTATTAGTTTAGTTTTGAACCTTATGGACTTACAGCTTATATTCCGCATAAGTACAGTATATTATTTAGTGCTCAGTTATAGATATTAGTCATGGGTTAGCTTGTGGTCCTTCGGGGTCATGAGCACCGTGTAACATTCTGGGTACCAGATTCAGGGTATTACTAATATGGTATCAGAGTCTAAGATTCAACAGTGTCATAGGAAGTCTAAAAATACGCATCTAGTAGATCCTATACATAGGTGTGTTGTGCACCATACTTATGTGTAGGAGGCTACTGGATGTTTTAGGAATAGTTTCCCTTCTTTCAATATTTATGTCATGCCAGTAAGCATAAGATCGAATTTTACTCTCAATCTAATCCATTCTCTCCTTCATTTACAGAATATGCCTCCCAAAGGGACTAACAAAAGAAGAATGGGAAATCAGTCAACACCTCAGCCTATTCAGGAAGATCTTCTAGATGAGCATGTCTCTCGTGTAGATTTTAGAACTGCAGTCACTATTATAGACAATTCAGTCACAGTTTTGACTAAACAACCGGCTGCTGTTCTGACCAACTCAGTGGCTAATTCTACTGCATTCAGGATTCAGGACTTCACCCGAATGAATCCTCCCCTATTCTGAGTTTCTAAGTCTAAAGAGGATTCATAGGAGTTCCTCGATCAAGTTCAAAAAGTCATAGATATCATGGGAGTGACTTCCAGTGAGAGTGCAGAGTTAGCTACCCATCAGCTACAAGAAATAGCCCATATGTGGTTTAAGTAGTAGAAGGTAGCTAGGGGTACATCTGCAAGGCCCATAGAATAGGAAGAGTTTGCTATGACTTTCTTAGATAGATTCTTTCCCCTATAGCAGAAAGAAGCCAAAGTGTTAGAGTTCATCAACCTCAGATAGAGTGGTATAAGCATAAAAGAATATGCCCTCAAGTTTACTCAATTAGCCAGGTACGCTCCCTATGTAGCAGCGGACAGTAGATCCAGAATGAGTAAGTTTGTGTCTGGGATATAAGGTAGAGTGGCTAAAGAGTGCAGGACTACGATGTTGATTAAGGAGATGGACATATCTAGGATTATGGTTCATTCTCAACAGATTGAGGAGAAAAAACTTAAGAAGAAGGAGAGGGAAAATAAGAGGGCTAAAACTGGTAGTTATAGTTTTTCCCAGCCAGGGTCGCAGGTTGGTAACCGTTCTTATCACAAATAGAAGTTTCCAACCCCAGTTCTATCTTCAGCTAGTACACCAGTACTAAAGTTTAGAAATAACCGTAGAGATGAGGCACAAGGTTCCAAGGCCCAGGGTAGAAAGAGCAGGGTTTTTACTTATCTGCTTTGCGAAGAGTGTGGTAAGCATCAAAGGGTATATGTAGAGCCAATAGTAATGTGTGTTTCGGATGTAGCGAGTTAGGTCATAAGGTCTGAGACTGTCCTAAGCTTAATCTGCAAAGTTAGCATGGTTGTTCTTCAGCTCAGTTCGGTCACCCGAATCAGCAGGGATCTAATTTCAACGCTATCAGTAGGCAACGCCCAAATAGACTCTATGCACTTCAGTCCCAACAGGATTAGGAAAGTCCTTCTGATGCAGCCACTGGTATGTTATAGATCCTCATTTACATGTTCTCATTTTTTTAGATTCAGGAGCTTCTTTTCTTTTGTAACTCCTTACATAGCAGTCAACCTTAAGGTTAGACCAAATGTTAATAGGACTTTTTTCCAGTCTCTACCCTAGTGAGTCAGTGTAACACCACCTAACAAGTATACAGGAACTGTCCAGTTATGAAATCTCAGAAAGACAGGTCTTCAGATTCTAGTGGTAATACCAGTATGTGTCAAAAATTAGTAAGGAAAGATGATTCTCGGCCCATTCCAATCTCAATGCAAGGTTTTGTACTTTAACTATCATGATACTTATGCATGCTTCACATCGCAATTCCATATTCCCAGCTTATATTCACGTGCTTTCCATCAAATAGTGTGTGTTTTAAGTTCCTAGTATGAGGAGTTTTGTTTTACTCAGTGTTATGAATCATGTTCCATGAGTATAGAAACATCAGAATCAGGTCATG